>NW_027361770.1:25595000-25650000 GCF_039654945.1 Dendrobates tinctorius | reverse complement strand
AGCTACAGAGACAAGGGTTGAAAACTTCTTGATTATCATGGACAAAGAAACATCAAGCTCTCTGGAGATGGTCTTGTAACTATAAAATAGTTGATATTTTTTAACAATTTTGGTTGTCAAATCTGCAGACAGTTTTCTTCTCCTTTTTCTGTTCTCCATACTTAGTATGGCACACACAGACACACAATGCAAAGATTGAGTCAACTTCTCCCCTTTTTATCTGGTTTCAGGTGTGATTTTCATAATACCCACACCTGTTACTTGTAACAGGTGAGTTTGAATGAGCATCAAATATTTGAAACAAGGTTGTCTGCCCACAATTTTGGAAAGGTGCTATCAATTTCGTTCAGCACAATTTTGGGGGTTTGTGTGAAAATATGGCCAATTTTCCTTTATTTTTTTTCTGTTGCTCCTATACACACACAGGACATAAACATATGCATAATAAAACCTGTGCAATTTCAATAATTTTCTGGTAGAAATACTTAATTTTCCCTAACAATTTTAAGGGGGCTAACACTTTCAACCATTACTGCATACATACATAGTATGTAAACACATACACACTGTCATTCATGGTTGGGGGACACTCGCTTGGCAGCAAATAAATCACATCCGGTGCGGGTTTTCCATTAAACCATATCAGTCTGTGAGGTTTATTTACCATCATAAACCACAGCGGCATTATACCACAACTTAGCGTCCATTATATAGCTTCACATTACAGCATAGCGAGCATTAAACAGGCTATTCAGCCCCAGTGTTATCTCACTCACATCAGGGTTCCCATATGTCTGTTTCTCCAGGCTGCAGACATCCACTCACTCCTCAGGGACTCTCAGACACTGGCCGCCATTACACACACAGCTGCTCCACAGGCTGTTATTGAGGAGATCCTTCTCCTCACAGGACCTTCCAAACTGGACCAATCAGGTCCCAGCATTCCCACATGTGACCTACCCTGGCCACCATATATGGTCCGTAGCCACGCCCACCGGGTCACATGGCTATGACCTCATCACAGGTCCTTCACATACTCACATAGCCTCTTACTATAGGTGTTATCAGACACACCCCTGGGTGGATTTGTAGGTAACCAGGACCCACCCATCTCTCTAGTTACCTGAAGACTTCTCCCTTATACTTAGAAACCACACCTCAGCAATGATATTGCTGATCACACATACACAAGTCTCCATCTCAAAGCCACCCACTTTGAGATACATAACTATCCTTCAGGATTCTGCCACTCCTCCGTTCTCTTGGGACATCCACACAGTGCCCCCTAGTGGACACAGTGGTCATTACACCACATTACATACATGTACTCATAAACATATACACTCAAACAAACATACATACATACAAACACTCATGTACATACATACACAGACATACTTACATCCACTATTGTCCTTTGTGTGTTATGCAGCCTTGGTCACCATACTTTACAAACTAACACTCAACACTGGGATTTGCCATGCAAGAGGACAGATACTTGCCATTTAAAATTCACATTAGTCTGACGGGGAATGGTTCATTGGTTAGTGGTCCTCTCTTTCTTCATGACATGTCCCCATTTTAAATGTCCACATTTGGCTCAGCACTACAGTCACTCTGCTTTATTGTACTTTTCTACATCGCCTACCCAACATCCCGGCCTTGGGTATCTCTATCCAAATGATGCAGATGCCTTTGAGATTGTGATAATGGAGTCAGTGGGGTCTGCCACTATGGGAGTTATGCCCCTACATCTGTGGCAACAGTCCACAGTATTTATGTGTATTTGTTCACAAAGTTTTACAAATTTGACAAATAAAACTGGTTCACAAAAATTCAGTAGTATGAAATATACAAGATAAGCACATTTATTTGGACGGCTACAGAGTATTTTTTCTGTACTTGTCCAAAAGCAGGCCAGCATCATTGATGAAGGAAAAAATGTATAAATGAAATGCAGGACCACTATAAACATGTTGATCAAGCAAGAAACAGCTGCCAACTCTGTTATCTCTTTCTCCCTGTAAAATAGTTTTTAGTATTCTCTTATCGTCATACACTCATTTTCATCACTGATGTGCTGTTGTGCTTATTACATATCTATACTGTCTTATGTCTTTCCTTCTCTCTTTGGCTAAGGTGTGAGCTGTGACGTCCTCTAACCATCCAAAATCACCACAACATGGATTCTGCATTCCTGCTTGTTTATTTTTTCCAGGCTATGATAGTACTTTCTGACTGGCTGTGTTATACTAAGTGATGTGTTAGCCGAAAGGCATTATGTTGAAGTCTCTTTGGACATACATGAGGTCATGTAATCCTTTTTTGGCTTTTAAAACTTTTGCAATGCATAAATTGAAGTTGGACGTATTAGATGAATGTGCCTAGTTCAAGTTGTTCAAATTCAAAGGGTTCAGCAAATTCCTAAAAATGAGATACATATTCAATGTTTTAGCAACCACTGTATTGTGTCACTATTTTGGAAACATCAGGGCAGAAATGTTGATGCTGTGTATTAGTCATTTACCATAGAGGGGGGTCTGCATTTTATTCTGCAGAGATGTTTCAAAGCAGCTCTGTATAAATGAGCAGATGTGTGTGATCGAGCAGCTGTGAGAATGGGGAGCTAGCTGTCAGTGCCCCATAAAAAAGGCAGAGATGGTTTCTAACCATTTCTACCTTCTCAATTGATTTACAAAAGAGCACTAATAAGCGCTGCATTTATAGTAACAGGAAGCGCCAACGGCAGGAACAAGGTAGAATGGCTCTGTCCTGAGCTGGTTAGAGGAGTTGTCCATCAAACTAAATTTTGCTTTTATAGCAACTCATAATTGTAGGCAAAATTAAAAAAGGCATTTTCATTTTAATAATCTCCCACCATTCCTGCACTGATGCTTTCCCCCACCTGTCTCTACTTTTAACTTCAGTGATAACATCCCAACTCATAGACATTATTGCTACAGCCAATCACTGCTGCAACAAGTGATTTACTGCAGCTGTACCTTTGACAGGAAGTCAATGCTGCACAGGTAGTGAAGATAGTGGGGAAGATTAGACAGCATCAGAATCGGAGAAGAAAGGGATGGCGAGTATGTCTTTTTTATTTGTGTACACCATTCAGAGTTATTTTACACAAATGTTCTCTTAACAGAACAACTCTTTTCATCTCTGTTGTTAACTTGCTTATGTAGTGCTACTAGTTTTCACAGTGAAAGTAAGAGAGAAAAAGCAAGCTCCTTGTAGATGTTGTCCTTCGTGGAATTTTTCATTCTCAAACTGTATCAGCTACATATAAAACTGGTATAGTTTATATTATTGTATGATAAAAGCAAAAGAACCAATGGTGGAAAATCATGATACACAGTTTATCTGTACTCTAAGCTACTTGATATCCACCCAAACATGGCGCAATAATTGCCTCAAGTATCCTCAAATTGAGATAAAATACTAGGTCTTGTATGCCTCGTTTTTATTACTTTTTATTAGATATTTATTGCAAAATCTAGATAATTCAGAAGGGTTAAGATTACAAATCTGTCCCTCACAGCTGTAAAGCTAAGCAAAATTACTTTGAAATGTTTACGACCTGAGCTGATCTACTGCCCTGGGCAACTATACAGGGAGAAATGTCTGTCATAGGGTTTTTTGTAAAATGTATGAAATTCATCTGTTTGCTAGGACCTTTAGAATTTTATCTTTGACCCAGTAAATTATTTGTTGGCTCTAAAGCAAAATTTTACTCTTCAAAGCCTTAACAGCTTTTGTGCTCTAGTTTTCTGGTTTTTATTGTACCTCATAAATATATATAAATCAAAAATGCTACTTTGCCATGCTGGAATTCTCACACTCAAGGTAGTCTGGTGCTGTTGGAAATAAAACCTTGTTTTTATCTGTATTGTGTACTTATAATATATATATAATAAGGTGTCAGAAAACAATGGTTTTACTTTACTGTTGATAAAGTAGTGTCTACATAGCAAATTTGCTAATGTGATGTTGTGTAGCTATTTTTTTCTTTTTAACCATAATTAGCATTCAAGCTAGGCTCTTTTAATGAGATGAAAATTAAAGTTTCTGCATGTAATACCTTATTTTCATGCCTGCCATGCTTCAAGAGTTTTTGTGAATAAACACTGATATCAATAGACTTCCAGAAAAAAAATCTCCATCATAAACAACCAGAAATGTATTCCAAAAGTACATGCAGCTTTTAAAACATATTAATGAGAATTAGAATATAGAAAATGTTTATAATTTATTGTGATTGAAAGAATGCATATTAGCACAGGTACATATATGAGTGTACATGACATGCTTGTTATCATTTATTAATATTTTACTGCAAGTCAAAAAAGGTTAACTCAAAGCTTGAAAATTTGTATTTTCCTACATTAATGCAGTTTGAAATATTTAAGGCAATAAAGGAATAAAGAGAACTTATCGGCTCAGTCCACAAAGAATCACCTTAAAAATTAATTTCCTAAAATTTCTAGGTCCCTGAGAACTCAAACACTTTGTGGTTCCATTATGAAAGGAATGGCAAAAAAAAAAATCTTTGGCACCATTTTACCACTACGAATGACTCAGACTCAGAGAATGGTCTAATGACATCAAGTGTGGCTGCATTGGTTTTCCCATAATACCCTGCAGATATCAAATCACATGGTATAGCACAGCCAATCAGAATCAAAATAGTCCTCTGTAATTCCTCTGTGCCTTAAAATTATTGGGTATCCAAGCTGGACACGTGGCATGAAATGGCTCTCTATGTGTCATGGGGCAGTAGGAGGAAAAAAGCAGATGTGGAACCTGGGCCCCTAAACTTCCCTCAGGCTAAGGAGGTGCCCTGACTTTCCTTAACTTGGGGGTACACTTGATAGTAGTGAGGCCCAAGTCCCCAACCTGTCCCTATCTCCTGTTTAGCCCTGAGCTAAACCCACAACATCCTCACCAGGAAGTGAGACAGGGAATAAAGTGAACTGCACAAAATAACACACAAGGGAAAATAAAATAGACACCACGGGGTTAAAGCAACTAAAAACCCAAACTTAGCTTTATCTGCTGCCAATGCTTCAAGCAGAGAAAGGCACCCGATCAGCATCTAGCAGCAACTCCACTGCTCCGGATAAGCTGAACCCCCTCTCCACCAGGTAGGTCCAGTCTTCACCAAGGTTGGTTAGCAAATGACCAGTATAGGGAGCAGCAGCAGCTGATGACCTTTTATAGGAAGGAGGTGGGAGGTCACCACCTGCTGACTAACTAAACATGTAGTAACACCAGCGGCCACCGGGAGCAAAATCCCAGCAGCCGACCAGCTGCAGTTGCAATAACACCAGCGGCCACCGGGGGCAAAAACCCAGCAGCCGACCAACTACAATTGTAGTAACCCCAGCGGCCACCGGGGGCAAAACTCCATATTAACCCCCTAGGCTAGAAAAGAAAAAGGTTTATACAAGAGAGTCCAGACTCTGGCACAGATCCAAAAGTGGATCGTGATACTACGCCTTGAAGGTCCTGGCCTGCCCTGCCTTTATGGTTTTGTGAGAGAGGGTTTTTAGTGCCACTGGTGGTATTATAACTGATAAGCGCATCCACTTTTCAATTGAAAATGCTGACAGGCTGAATCTTATAAAAATGAACAAGGGCTGGATTGGGCCAGATACCACAGAATGATATCAGTGAAACATAAACTCAAATCCAGTTTTTTGGGATGTCTATTCTGATGCACCTGTTTACACCCACAGATGGGTATATGCTTCCTGATTTAGGCTATTTGCTGTTGCGCTCCTCCTTCTCCTCATCCTCATCATCCACCACCACTAGATCACCAGGGTGACCGTGGTCCATGATGCAACACCCACATAATTTTTTTAAAGTTTGTTTATGATTCCCATAACAAAAAAAATTATACAGTATGTTCATGTAGACCGCCCAGGGGTAAATGTTTGTCATCCCTTACACTTAGTGCATGGCCATTATAAGTCTAGGAAAACCACTGTTTTCTAATGGGAACATTTTTTATGAGGCCCTCCTCCACGTCTCGTCAAAGGAGAATTGAGGTACATCCAATTTTCACTGCATAGGCAAACATTATGGGCGCCCACTCCCTTTTGGGCCTCTGCCCCCTGTTGGGGCTCCCAGTATGGAGTGAGCTGCTTTCCCACAGAACCTTCCATCCCCTGGTGTCTCTCGACCAGTCTGACAAGTTCATCGGCATTCTGGGGATCACCGTGAGCAACCCGAGTCTGTACGGGCCTTGGCAGGGAGTGCACAAACCCGTCCATCCCCACCCATTCTACCATCTGTGCAGGCATAAAGGACTCTGGCTGCAGCCACTTGTGAACCAGGGCTATTGGGGTACATCTAAGGGCTAAGGGCTATTGGGGTACGTCTAAATTTGGTGCAAGGCAGATCTTGCATTCACTGCATAGGCAAACAGTATGGGAGTACCAACTTCATAATAATGGGAACATTGCTTTCAGGTGGCCATCCTGTACGTCTGTTCAAAGGGGTATTGGGGTGCATCCTAATTTTTTGCAGCCCTATCACTCATTGCATAGGCAATAACAGTATAGGAGACCCACTGTTTAATAATGTGAACAACAAAGCATAGCCGGCTGATGGATCTCTAAGAATAGTAAAGGCCGCCTGATGGCCCTATAAAAATAGGCGTTGTGATTTTCAGAGTCCCTCCTTCATAAATGAAACAGGATGTGTCTGATGATGTGTCACACACTACATGGCAAGCTAAGGTTGAAAAATGTTAAAATGACATTTCCCAGTGAATGCATTTGTCTTGATTGAAAGCAATGGTAAAGTTCAAAAACGCATCAAAAATGCTACGTGTGAACATAGCCCTAGGTGTGGAGGAGAATTTTTAATTTTGGTTATTTATTTTGCCTTATATACAAGTCATTACCTTGGAAAGGATGTTCCTTAACATATTTCCCAGGAAAATCCATTTTGGTTTTGTTTTTGTATGTTTTATTGTGAGTCTGTAAAAGTGGCGTAAGACTCTGACAACATAGTTCACAGCAGTGACTTGGGAGACAGAAATGCTTCCAGGGGTCTTCCCCATGATGCTGGCTCATTGCTCAGGTACACAAACGCTAGTGTGAAACCAGCCTTATCTGGACTTTACAAAGGCATTTAATACAATACCAAATAGCAGTTTTTAGGGCTCATACTCACTGGTGCAAAAATCGGATGAGGGCAATCCGATTAAAAATCGGATTGCACTCTGACCAATGTTAGGCAATGTGTGACATCTCATTTGCGATTTTTTTTCTCAGCTGAAATCGGACTGAGAAAAAATTTGCAGCATGCTGCGATTTGCTGCAATTTTCCCTAGAAAATCACCAATGCAAGTCAATGAGTGCGTGTAAAAATCTGACAGCACTCGCACCGTGCGAGTGCTGTCAGATTTATACGCACCAGTGTACTTTGAAAAGCCGGCAATTGATATGCGGCAACTGTATAATCACACTGACATGTTAGAATAGAATAGATAGAATAGATATATACACATAGAATACATAGCTATATACATGTCAGTGACACACACACACATATATATGTATTTATATTAGATAGATAGATAGATAGATAGATAGAACAAAAGCCGGTAATTCATATGCGGCTATACAGTAAAATCACACTGACATGTTCTAATACAAAAGAGATAATACATGTATGCACATAGAATAGGTGAATATACAGTATATATATATAAATATATACAGTACAGTGGGGAAAAAAAGTATTTAGTCAGTCAGCAATAGTGCAAGTTCCACCACTTAAAAAAGATGAGAGGTGTCTGTAATTTACATCATAGGTAGACCTCAACTATGGGAGACAAACTGAGAAAAAAAAATCCAGAAAATCACATTGTCTGTTTTTTTTTCATTTTATTTGCATATTATGGTGGAAAATAAGTATTTGGTCAGAAACAAGCAATCAAGATTTCTGGCTCTCACAGACCTGTAACTTCTTCTTTAAGAGTCTCCTCTTTCCTCCACTCATTACCTGTAGTAATGGCACCTGTTTAAACTTGTTATCTGTATAAAAAGACACCTGTGCACACCCTCAAACAGTCTGACTCCAAACTCCACTATGGTGAAGACCAAAGAGCTGTCAAAGGACACCAGAAACAAAATTGTAGCCCTGCACCAGGCTGGGAAGACTGAATCTGCAATAGCCAACCAACTTGGAGTGAAGAAATCAACTGTGGGAGCAATAATTAGAAAATGGAAGACATACAAGACCACTGATAATCTCCCTCGATCTGGTGCTCCACGCAAAATCCCACCCCGTGGGGTCAGAATGATCACAAGAACGGTGAGCAAAAATCCCAGAACCACGGGGGGGGACCTAGTGAATGAACTGCAGAGAGCTGGGACCAATGTAACAAGGCCTACCATAAGTAACACACTACGCCACTATGGACTCAGATCCTGCAGTGCCAGACGTGTCCCACTGCTTAAGCCTGTACATGTCCGGGCCTGTCTGAAGTTTGCTAGCGAGCATTTGGATGATCCAGAGGAGTTTTGGGAGAATGTCCTATGGTCTGATGAAACCAAACTGGAACAGTTTGGTAGAAACACAACTGGTCGTGTTTGGAGGAAAAAGAATACTGAGTTGCATCCATCAAACACCATACCTACTGTAAAGCATGGTGGTGGAAACATCATGCTTTGGGGCTGTTTCTCTGCAAAGGGGCCAGGACGACTGATCCGGGTACATGAAAGAATGAATGGGGCCATGTATCGTGAGATTTTGCGTGCAAACCTCCTTCCATCAGCAAGGGCATTGAAGATGAAACGTGGCTGGGTCTTTCAACATGACAATGATCCAAAGCACACTGCCAGGGCAACGAAGGAGTGGCTTCGTAAGAAGCATTTCAAGGTCCTGGAGTGGCCTAGCCAGTCTCCAGATCTCAACCCTATAGAAAACCTTTGGAGGGAGTTGAAAGTCCGTGTTGCCAAGCGAAAAGCCAAAAACATCACTGCTCTAGAGGAGATCTGCATGGAGGAATGGGCCAACATACCAACAACAGTGTGTGGCAACCTTGTGAAGACTTACAGAAAACGTTTGACCTCTGTCATTGCCAACAAAGGATATATCACAAAGTATTGAGATGAAATTTTGTTTCTGACCAAATACTTATTTTCCACCATAATATGCAAATAAAATGAAAAAAAAACAGACAATGTGATTTTCTGGATTTTTTTTTCTCAGTTTGTCTCCCATAGTTGAGGTCTACCTATGATGTAAATTACAGACGCCTTTCATCTTTTTAAGTGGTGGAACTTGCACTATTGCTGACTGACTAAATACTTTTTTTCCCCACTGTATATATATCTCAGTGCAACACACACACATATATATATACATCTTTATATTTCATAGACAGATACATAGTAGATTAGGTGATAATTCATTTGTCGACTTCTGTCAAATCACACTGACAGCTCACAAAACACTAGACATATACACATAGAATACATACATATATATATATACACATGTCAGTGACACACATACATGTATATATGTAATATATATATATATATATATATATATATATACACTCACTGGCCACTTTATTAGGTACACCTGTCCAACTGTGTGTTAAGACTTAATTTCTAATCAGCCAATCACATGGCGGCAACTCAGTGCATTTAGGCATGTAGACATGGTCAAGACAATCTCCTGCAGTTCAAACCGAGCATCAGTATGGGGAAGAAAGGTGATTTGAGTGCCTTTGAACGTGGCATGATTGTTGGTGCCAGAAGGGCTGGTCTGAGAATTTCAGAAACTGCTGATCTACTGGGATTTTCACGCACAACCATCTCTAGGGTTTACAGAGAATGGTCCGAAAAAGAAAAAAAATCCAGTGAGCGGCAGTTCTGTGGCCGGAAATGCCATGTTGATGCCAGAGGTCAGAGGAGAATGGGCAGACTGGTTCGAGCTGATAGAAAGGCAACAGTGACTCAAATTGCCACCCGTTACAACCAAGGTAGGCAGAAGAGCATCTCTGAACGCACAGTGCGTCGAACTTTGAGGCAGATGGGCTACAGCAGCAGAAGACCACACTGGGTACCACTCCTCTCAGCTAAGAACAGGAAACTGAGGCTACAATTTGCACAAGCTCATCGAAATTGGACAGTAGAAGATTGGAAAAACGTTGCCTGGTCTGATGAGTCTCGATTTCTGCTGCGACATTCGGATGGTAGGGTCAGAATTTGGCGTAAACAACATGAAAGCATGGATCCATCCTGCCTTGTATCAACGGTTCAGGCTGGTGGTGGTGGTGTCATGGTGTGGGGAATTTTTTCTGGGCACTCTTTGGGCCCCTTGGTACCAATTGAGCATCGTTGCAACGCCACAGCCTACCTGAGTATTGTTGCTGACCATGTCCATCCCTTTATGACCACAATGTACCCAACATCTGATGGCTACTTTCAGCAGGATAATGCACCATGTCATAAAGCTCGAATCATCTCAGATTGGTTTCTTGAACATGACAATGAGTTTACTGTACTCAAATGGCCTCCTCAGTCACCAGATCTCAATCCAATAGAGCATCTTTGGGATGTGGTGGAACGGGAGATACGCATCAGGGATGTGCAGCCGACAAATCTGCGCCAACTGTGTGATGCCATCATGTCAATATGGTCCAAAATCTCTGAGGAATGCTTCCAGCACCTTGTTGAATCTCTGCCACGAAGAATTGAGGCAGTTCTGAAGGCAAAAGGGGGTCCAACCCCTTACTAGCATGGTGTACCTAATAAAGTGGCCAGTGAGTGTATATATATATATATATATATATATATATATATATATATATAAGAAGGCGGATTAGGTCGCCGAAACGCGTAGTCCCATTTGCGTTTATTTCTGCCATGCACTCTGGTTCCTGATCCTTGTGGGTCGTCTTTTTAAACTTATTGAAGAAATAAAGAAAAGCATCATTTTACTCCAATCCTGGTTTGCCGAGTTCTTGCTGGATTTCCTTTTTGTTCTCCTATTGAAGGATCTACTCCTAATCCAGTCCGTGCAGGAACTTGATTACCAGGTGGGAAAGACCCATGAGTCTCATTGCTGCAGCTGGACACTGACATACATACTCCATTATATATATATATATATATATATATATACACTCACTGGCCACTTTATTAGGTACACCATGCTAGTAACGGGTTGGACCCCCTTTTGCCTTCAGAACTGCCTCAATTCTTCGTGGCAGAGATTCAACAAGGTGCTGGAAGCATTCCTCAGAGATTTTGGACCATATTGACATGATGGCATCACACAGTTGGCGCAGATTTGTCGGCTGCACATCCCTGATGCGAATCTCCCGTTCCACCACATCCCAAAGATGCTCTATTGGATTGAGATCTGGTGACTGAGGAGGCCATTTGAGTACAGTGAACTCATTGTCATGTTCAAGAAACCAATCTGAGATGATTCGAGCTTTATGACATGGCGCATTATCCTGCTGAAAGTAGCCATCAGATGCCTGTTCTTAGCTGAGAGGAGTGGTACCCAGTGTGGTCTTCTGCTGCTGTAGCCCATCTGCCTCAAAGTTCGATGCACTGTGCGTTCAGAGATGCTCTTCTGCCTACCTTGGTTGTAACGGGTGGCAATTTGAGTCACTGTTGCCTTTCTATCAGCTCGAACCAGTATGCCCATTCTCCTCTGACCTCTGACATCAACAAGGCATTTCCGGCCACAGAACTGCCGCTCACTGGATTTTTTTTCTTTTTCGGACCATTCTCTGTAAACCCTAGAGATGGTTGTGCGTGAAAATCCCAGTAGATCAGCAGTTTCTGAAATACTCAGACCAGCCCTTCTGGCACCAACAATCATGCCACGTTCAAAGGCACTCAAATCACCTTTCTTCCCCATACTGATGCTCGGTTTGAACTGCCGGAGATTGTCTTGACCATGTCTACATGCCTAAATGCACTGAGTTGCCGCCATGTGATTGGCTGATTAGAAATTAAGTCTTAACACACAGTTGGACAGGTGTACCTAATAAAGTGGCCAGTGAGTGTATATATATATATATATATATATATATATATATATATATATATATATATATATTTATATAATATATACACATAGAATAAGATATAGATAATTTATATGTACTAAAGATATTATATATATACAGTTGTGGCCAAAAGTATTGACACCCCTGCAATCTTGTCAGATAATATAATAATAATAAATTTTATTTCTATAAAATTCCGCAGCACTTTACATTTCAGAGGGGACTTGTACAGACAATATACATTACAGCATAACAATAATCACATAGATCATAATGGATACCAAGAGGAATGAGGGCCCACAAGCTTACAATCTATGAAATAAGAGAGTGAATGAAATAATGCTCAGTTTCTTCCTGAAAATGATTACAAACACAAATTCTTTGGTATTATTATCTTCATTTAATTTGTCTTAAATGAAAAAACACAAAAGAGAATGAAGAAAAAGGCAAAACACTGATCATTTCACACAAAACTCCAAAAATGGGCAAGACAAAAGTATTGGCACCCTCAGCCTAATACTTGGTTGCCCAACCTTTAGCCAAAATAACTGCGACCAACCGCTTCCGGTAACCATCAATGAGTTTCTTACAATGCTCTGCTGGAATTTTAGACCATTCTTCTTTGGCAAACTGCTCCAGGTCCCTGATATTTGAAGGGTGCCTTCCCCAAACTGCCATTTTTAGATCTCTCCAAAAGGGGTTCTATGGGATTCAGGTCTGGACTCTTTGCCGGTCACCTTAGAAGTCTCCAGTGCTTTCTCTAAAACAATTTTCTAGTGCTTTTTGAAGTGTGTTTTGGGTCATTGTCCTGCTGGAAGACCCATGACCTCTGAGGGAGACCCAGCTTTCTCACACTGGGCCCTACATTATGCTGCAAAATTTGTTGGTAGTCTTCAGACTTCATAATGCCATGCACACGGTCAAGCAGTCCAGTGCCAGAGGCAGCAAAGCAACCCCAAAACATCAGGGAACCTCCGCCATGTTTGACTTTAGGGACCGTGTTTTTTTCTTTGAATGCCTCTTTTTTTCTCCTGTAAACTCTATGTTGATGCCTTTGCCCAAAAAGCTCTACTTTTGTCTCATCTGACCAGAGAACATTCTTCCAAAACATTTTAGGCTTTTTCAGGTATGTTTTGGCAAACTCCAACCTGGCTTTTTTATGTCTCGGAGTAAGAAGTGGGGTCTTCCTGGGTCTCCTACCATACAGTCCCTTTTCATTTAGATGCCGACGGATAGTATGGGTTGACACTGTTGTACCCTCGGACTGCAGGGCAGCTTGAACTTGTTTGGATGTTAGTCGCGGTTCTTTATCCAACATCTGCACAATCTTGCGTTGAAATCTCTTGTCAATTTTTCTTTTCCGTCCACATCTAGGGAGGTTAGCCACAGTGACATGGGCTTTAAACTTCTTGATGACACTGCGCACGGTAGACACAGGAACATTCAGGTCTTTGGAGATGGACTTGCAGCTTTGAGATTGCTCATGCTTCCTCACAATTTGGTTTCTCAAGTCCTCAGACAGTTCTTTGGTCTTCTTTCTTTTCTCCATGCTCAATGTGGTACACACAAGGACACAGGACAGAGGTTGAGTCAACTTTAATCCATGTAAACTGGCTGCAGGTGTGATTTAGTTATTTCCAACACCTGTTAGGTGCCACAGGTAAGTTACAGGTGCTGTTAATTACACAAATTAGAGAAGCATCACATGATTTTTCGAACAGTGCCAATACTTTTGTCCACCCTCTTTTTTATGTTTTGTGTGGAATTATATCCAATTTGGCTTTAGGACAATACTTTTTGTGTTTTTTCATTTAAGACAAATTAAATGAAGATAATAATAACAAAGAATTTGTGTTTGCAATAATTTTCAGGAAGAAACGGAATATTATGTGACAAAATTGCAGGGGTGTCAACACTTTTGGCCACAACTATATATATATATATATATATATATATATATATAGCCATACTATATAAATAATATATTATATTGAAGACATAAAATATATATATATGTAATATATATCTAATATATTGTATATAAAATATATTATATATTTAAATTATAAATATATTATATATATCATATATATAATATAAATATAATCAAAATATAATACATATCAAATACATATATATATGTTAGTGACAAATACAATTAGTCTAGTGTTGTTTCTAAATTGTGGACATGTATTTAATTGATAAATGATTTTTTCAAGGAACAAAATGGCGTGGGGTCCCCCTATAATTTAGAGACAGCAACACTATACTAATTGTATTTGTCAATGACTTCTCTCTCTGTCTCTCTCTCTCTAGATATATAAATATATATATTTACAATACATATTAAATATGTCTAGCTTATATATATATACTATATGTATACATATATTATATATCTTATATATGATATGTATGCATATTATATATATAATTATAGTTAACCCCTTAACCCCCAAGGGTGGTTTGCACGTTCATGACCGGGCCAATTTTTACAATTCTGACCACTGTTCCTTTATGAGGTAATAACTCTAGAAAGCTTCCAAGGATCCCGGTGATTGTGACACTGCTTTATTGTGACATATTATACTTCATGTTAGTGGTAAAATTTAATTCAAATAACTTGCGTTTATTTGTGAAAAAAACAGAAATTTGGCAAAAAATTTGAAAATTTCACAATTTTCCAACTTGGAATTTTTATGTCCTTAAATCACAGAGATATGGCACAAAAAAACTTAATAAGTAACATTTCCCACATGTTTACTTTACATTAGCACAATTTTGGAACCAAAATTTTTTTTTGTAAGGAAGTTATAAGGGTTAAAAGTTGACCAGAGATTTCTCATTTTTGCAACATCATTTTATTTTTAGGGACCACATCACATTTGAAGCCACTTTGAGGGGTCTATATTATAGAAAATACCCAAAAGTGACACCATTCTAAAAACTGCACCGCTTAAGGTGCTCAAAACCACGATCAAGAAATTTATTAACCCTTCAGGTGCTTCACAGGAATTTTTTGAATATTTAAAAAAAAATGAACATTTAACTTTTTTTCACAAAAAATACTTCAGGTCCAATTTTTTTATTTTACCAAGGGAAAAAGGAGAAATTGGACTGCAAAAGTTATTGTGCAATTTATCCTGAGTACGCTGATTCCTGATATGTGGGGGGAACCACCATTTTGGCGCATGGCAGAGCTCAGAAGGGAAGGAGCGCCGTTTGACTTTTTCAATGCAAAATTAGCTGGAATTCAGATCGGACGCCATGTCACGTTTGGAGAGCCCCTGATGTACCAAAACAGTGGAAACCCCCACAAATGACACAATTTTGGAAACTAGACCCCCCAATGAACTTATCTAGATGTGTGGTGAGAACTTTGAACCCCCAAGGGCTTCACAGAAGTTTATAACGTACAGCCGTACAATTAAAATATCATATTTTTTTTTCCACAAGAATGATCTTTATACCCTCAATTCTTATCTTTCCAAGGGTAACAGGACCCTAAAAGTTATTGTGCAATTTATCCTGAGTACGCTGATACCCCATATGTGGGTGTAAACGACTATTTGGGCGCATGGCAGAGCTCGGAAGGGAAGCAGCGCCAATTGACTTTTTTGGCTGGAATTGAGATTGGACACCATGTCGCGTTTGGAAAGCCCCTGATTTACCAAAACAGTGAAAACCCCCCACAAATGACACCATTTTGGAAACTAGACCCCCCAAGGAACTTATCTAGATGTATGGTGAGAACTTTGAACCCCCAAGGGCTTCACAGAAGTTTATAACGTACAGCCGTACAATTAAAAAATCATATTTTTCAATAAAAATGATCTTTTCACCCTCAATTCTTATTTTTCCAAGGGGAACAGGACCCTAAAAGTCATTGTGCAATTTGTCCTGAGTATGCTGACACCCCATATGTGGGTGTAAGCGACTATTTGGGCGCATGGCAGAGCTCGGAAGGGAAGCAGCGCCATTTGACTTTTTTGGCTGGAATAGAGATCGGACACTATGTCGCGTTTGGAAAGTCTTTGATGTACCAAAACAGTGGAAACCCCCCAAAAATGACATCATTTTGGAAACTAGACCCCCTAAGGAACTTATCTAGATGTGTGGTTAGCACTTTGAACCCCCAAGAGCTTCACAGAAGTTTATGCTAGGGCGTGAAAATAAAAATTCATATTTTTTCCACAAACATGATCGTATAGTCCCCAATTTTTTTATTTTCCCAAGGGTACCAGGAGAAATTGGACCCCAAAAGTTGTTGTCCAATTTGTCCTGAGTACGCTGATACCCTATATGTGGGAGAAAACTACTGTATGGGCACACGTCGGGGCTCGGAAGGGAAGTAGTGACATTTTGGAATGCAGACTTTGATGGAATGGTCTGCGGGTGTCATGTTGCCTTTGGAGAGCCCCTGATGAGCCTAAACAGTGGAAACCCCCCATAAGTGACCCCATTTTGGAAACTAGACCCCCTAAGGAACTTATCTAGATGTGTGGTGAGCACTTTGAACCCCCCAGTGCTTCACAGAAGTTTATAACGCCCGGGCATGAAAATAAAAAAAACGTATTTTTTCCACAAGCATGATCTTTTAGTCCCCAATTTTTTTACTTTCCCAAGGGTAACAGGAGAAATTGGACACCAAAAGTTGTTTTCCAATTTGTCCTGAGTATGCTGATACCCTATATGTGGGAGAAAACTAGTGTATGGGCACACATCGGGGCTCGGAAGGGAAGTAGTGACGTTTTGGAATGCAGACTTTGGTCTGTGGGTGTCATGTTGCGTTTGGAGAGCCTCTGATGTGCCTAAACTATTGAAACTCTACACAAATGACCCCATTTTGGAAACTAGACACCCCACGGAACTTATCTAGATGTGTGGTGAGCACTTTGAACCCCCAAGTGCTTCACAGAAGTTTATAACGCCCGGGCGTGAAAATAAAAAAATCATATTTTTTTCCACAAAAATGATATTATTGCCACCAATTTTTTATTTTCCTAAGGGTAACAGGAGAAATTGGACCCCAAAAGTTGTTTTGCAATTTGTCCTGAGTAGGCTGATACCCCATATGTGGGGGTAAAACACTGTTTGGATGCATGGTAGAGCTTGAAAGGGAAGGAGCACCATTTGACTTTTTCAATGCAGAATTAGCTGGAATTTAGATCAGATGCCATGTTGCGTTTGGAGAGCACCTGATTTGCCCAAACAGTGGAAACCCCCCAATTCTAACTCCCACCCTAACCCCAACACACCCCTAACCCTAATCTCATCCCTAACCCTAGCCCTAACCCTAATCTCAGCCCTAACCCTTGCCCTAGCCCAAACCCTAGCCCTATCCCTAACCCTAGCCCTAACCCTAACCCTAGCCCTAATCCTAAAGGGAAAATGGAAATAAATACTTTTTTTTAATTTTATTATTTTACCCTAACTAAGGGGGTGAAAAAGGGGGGTTTGATTTACTATTTATGGCGGGTTTTTATGTTTGGCAGCTGTCATACGCTAAAAGACGCTACTTATTGTAAAAATAGTTTTTGCATCACCACATATTGAGAGCTATAATTTTTCTATATTTTGACCCACCAAATAATTTGAGGTCTTATTTTTTGCAGGATGAGTTGACGTTTTTATCGATACCATTTTCGGGCACGTGACATTTTTGATCGCTTTTTATTCCGATTTTTTGGACGCAGAATGAACAAATACCAGAGTTTCATGATTTTCTTTTGGGGGTGCGTTTACACCGTTCTGCGTACGGTAAAAATGATTAGGTGGTTTTATTCTTCGGGTCATTACTGTTACAGAGATACCTCATTTATGTAGTTTTTTTATATTTTAGCGCTTTTATGCAATGAAAACAATTTTATATAAAAAATGATTATTTTTGCATTTCTTTATTCTGCGAGCTATAACTTCTTTTGTTTTCTTGCTGATGACGCTGTGTCATGGCTCGTTTTTTGCGGGACAAGATGACGTTTTCAGCGGTACCATGGATTTTTATATGCGTCTTTTTGATCGCGCGTTATTGCACTTTTTGTTTGGCGGTATGATGATAAATCATTATTTTTTGCTTTGTTTTTTATTTTTATTTTTTAAGGGGTTCCCTAAAGGGGTTAACTGATGGGTCAGTTTTATAGGGCGGGTCGTTACGGACGCAGCGATACCAAATATGTGTAATTCTATTGTTTTTTTTTTATTTTCCAAAAATGAATTTATTCTTGAATATTTCTTTTTTTAATTTATTTAGCGATTTTTAAAAAATTATTTTTACACATTTTTTTTAACTTTATTACGTTGTCCCAGGGGGGACATCACTATCACGTGACAGATCGCTGATCTGTCGCATCACAGATCACTGTGACAGATCAGCGATCTGTCACAGACACTGCACAGACTTTCCTCATGCCTGCTCTTTGCAGGCAGTGAGGAAGCCAGCTCCCTGCAGGCCCCCGAAGGTCCCCGTTGCCATTTTGGATCCGGGGACCTGCAGGGAAGGAGGCCCCCGCAGCAGCACTGCACGTTGCGCTGCTGTGGGGGTCTCAGGGAAGCACGGAGGGAGCCCCCTCCCTGCCAATGCTTCCTTTAACCCCCGGTACACCGCGATCATGTTTGATCACGGTGTGCCAGGGGTTAACGTGAAACATTGTGCCAGGTGTCAGCTGTGATAATCAGCTGACACCCGGCCACGATCAGCAGCGCTCATTCTGTGAGAGCCGCTGATCGCTGTGACGTACTATCCCGTCCTTGGTAACTAAGTCCAAGGGCACATGGACGGGATAGTATGTCACATGGCAGAAAGGGGTTAATATAATATATATATATAAAATTATATTATATATATCTAATTATATTATATATATCTAATTATATTTTAGATATACATATATAATTTATATGTGCATCTATATAAAATATAAATGTGTAATATATATGTGTGTATATGTATATAATTATGTATAACTATATATGTATAATTATATTTTAATATATATTATATATATATAGAGAGAGATTTATATATATGTATATATTATATTATTTATATAATTTATATGTGTATATATATTTATTTATTTATTTGGCACAGTAAGATAGAACAAAAGCCGGTAATTCATTTATCGGCTTCTGTCAAATCATTTCAGAACCCGACAGGATATGAGACATGATTTACATATAGTAAACCATTGCATATCCCTATTTTTTACATATGTCCCTGACTAAAATTTTTAGTAGTGTGTGTGTTTCAAATTTGTGAGCTGTAGCTCTTAAATTCAAGGGTTAATTCCCGGAAAAAAAATGCGTGGTCTCCCGCGCAAATTTAGCAACCAGAGAGGTAAAGCAGGTGATTGAGGGCATATTTTATTAGCCTAGAGAGGGACCATTGTTTTAGCCCCCCTGGCTAAAAAAATCTGCCCCCAGCCACCACAGAAAAGGCGCATCTATAAAATGCGCCTTTTCTGGCACTTATCCTCTCCATTCCCATTGCCCTGTAGCGGTGGCGAATGGGTTAATATAACAAAGGGTTAATATCACCTTGCAATTGGAATGTGACATTAAGCCGATTAATAATGGAGAGGTGTCAATTAGACAATGATCCATTATTAACCCTAGACTAATAAAGGGTTAAAAAACACACAGACATTAATGGAAAAGTCTTTTAATGAAATAAAGACACTTAATTGTTTACCACATTTTATTACTCTGGTAATCCATAAATAAACCATGACCTGCAAAAAAAATAACATAAAAAAACCATATTCTTACCTCTCAGTCATATCCCATGCTGCAAACCTTCACAAGGGGTTAAATAGTTTACAATGAGGACCGATGCTAATGCTACCAGCCCCATTGCAAACCACTGCCAGAATGACTTAGTTCAGCTCTTTGCAGCCTCACTGGCTGCCTGGAGAGGAACTAATTAGCGTGGGAAAGTTTCTGACTTTTTTCCCACGCTCATCAGTTCACTTTAGGTCAGCCAGGGGACTCCCCGCAGCCTCAGTGATGTCAGAAGGAGTCCCTGGCTGACCTGAAGTAAACTGATGAGTGTGGGAAAAAAGTCAGAAACTTTCCCATGCTAATTAATTCCTCTCCAGGCAGCCAGTGAGGCTGCGAAGAGCTGAACTAAGTCATTCTAGCAGTGGTTTACAATGTATGTATACACACATACATACATTTCATATATAAGATACATAATATATATATATATATATATATATATATATAATCTATACATATAATATATATGTCAGAGACATATACAATTACCGTAGTATAGTGTTGCTGACTATAAATAATAGGGGGACCCCACACCATTTTGTTCTTTGACATAATCATGTATTAAATAAATAGATATCCATAATTTAGAACCAACATTAGAATAATTGTATTTGTCACTAATATGTCTATATATATATATATATATATATTATGTATATATGCTGTATATTACATTAGATATATTAGATAGATATACACTCACTGGCCACTTTATTAGGTACACCTGTCCAACTGTGTGTTAAGACTTAATTTCTAATCAGCCAATCACATGGCGGCAACTCAGTGCATTTAGGCATGTAGACATGGTCAAGACAATCTCCTGCAGTTCAAACCGAGCATCAGTATGGGGAAGAAAGGTGATTTGAGTGCCTTTGAACGTGGCATGATTGTTGGTGCCAGAAGGGCTGGTCTGAGAATTTCAGAAACTGCTGATCTACTGGGATTTTCACGCACAACCATCTCTAGGGTTTACAGAGAATGGTCCGAAAAAGAAAAAAAATCCAGTGAGCGGCAGTTCTGTGGCCGGAAATGCCATGTTGATGCCAGAGGTCAGAGGAGAATGGGCAGACTGGTTCGAGCTGATAGAAAGGCAACAGTGACTCAAATTGCCACCCGTTACAACCAAGGTAGGCAGAAGAGCATCTCTGAACGCACAGTGCGTCGAACTTTGAGGCAGATGGGCTACAGCAGCAGAAGACCACACTGGGTACCACTCCTCTCAGCTAAGAACAGGAAACTGAGGCTACAATTTGCACAAGCTCATCGAAATTGGACAGTAGAAGATTGGAAAAACGTTGCCTGGTCTGATGAGTCTCGATTTCTGCTGCGACATTCGGATGGTAGGGTCAGAATTTGGCGTAAACATGAAAGCATGGATCCATCCTGCCTTGTATCAACGGTTCAGGCTGGTGGTGGTGGTGTCATGGTGTGGGGATTTTTTTCTGGGCACTCTTTGGGCCCCTTGGTACCAATTGAGCATCGTTGCAACGCCACAGCCTACCTGAGTATTGTTGCTGACCATGTCCATCCCTTTATGACCACAATGTACCCAACATCTGATGGCTACTTTCAGCAGGATAATGCGCCATGTCATAAAGCTCGAATCATCTCAGATTGGTTTCTTGAACATGACAATGAGTTTACTGTACTCAAATGGCCTCCTCAGTCACCAGATCTCAATCCAATAGAGCATCTTTGGGATGTGGTGGAACGGGAGATTCGCATCAGGGATGTGCAGCCGACAAATCTGCGCCAACTGTGTGATGCCATCATGTCAATATGGTCCAAAATCTCTGAGGAATGCTTCCAGCACCTTGTTGAATCTCTGCCACGAAGAATTGAGGCAGTTCTGAAGGCAAAAGGGGTCCAACCCCTTACTAGCATGGTGTACCTAATAAAGTGGCCAGTGAGTGTATATACAGTATGTTTGTGTCACTGACATGTGTGTATATATATATATATATATGTATGTACTCTATGTGTATACTGTATATGTACATATAAAAAAATAAATGAAATAGAATGGTTTACTGTATGTAAACCATGTCTCATATCCTGTCGGCTTTTGCAATTATTTTACAAAAGCCAACAAATGAATTAACGGCTATTCTGCTTTCTCTCATATATATATATATATATATATATATATATATATATATATACACCGTATTTTTCGCTTTATAAGACGCACTTTTGTTCCCCCAAATTTTGGGGGAAAGTGGGGGGTGCGTCTTATAAAGCGAATATGTGTGCTGCTGTGCTATAGAGGTGGGGGGGACGGCTCTGGCATGGAGTCAGGGGGCTGGGGTAGGCTGGATGGGGGCTGCAGAGACAGCGGGAGGTCCTGTGCTCCCGCTCATTAGCTTCATGTAATATTCACTGCACCCGCTGTCCATCACCTCGGTGCTGAAACAGCGCCGAGTTGGTAGACAGGGGAGCGGTGCATATTACATGTGCCTGCACTCACTCCCAGTCACTATAGACACCTACTGATGATCATTCCTGCTCCCAGCTCCCCCGTGGCTTTCCTGTGTCGAGTCTGCTGTCATCCTCCTCCTGCAGGGTGAGCGGCAGCAGCAGCTCATTCAGGCAGCTCATTGCTTCAGGACTTTGCATGATGTGACCAATAAGACCTGCGGTCACATGACTCCCAGTGTGCACTGCGAGTCACATGACCGCAGCTGAGCAGCTCCTATTGGTCACATCATGGAAGGTCCTGTAGCAACAATGAGCTGCCTGAATGAGCAGCAGCTGCGTGCACCCTGCAGGAGGAGGATGACAGAAGACTCAGCACAGACCCAGGTAAGCCACGGGAGAGCTGGGAGCAGGAGCGATCATCAGTAGGTGAGTTAACTGTTTATTATTTTAGCATGTACTTGTAAGCAGGGGGGGAAATATAGGGAGGGGGGCTATGTGTGACAGCAGGGGAAATATAGGGATGGGGGGACAATGTGTGCCAGCAGGGGGGAAATATGTGAACGAGGGGCGATGTGTGCCAGCAGTGGGGAATATATGGAGGGAGGGACAATGTATGCCAGCAGGGCGGAATATATGGAGGGGGGACAATGTGTGCCAGCAGGC
The DNA here is from genome assembly GCF_039654945.1 of Dendrobates tinctorius. Lineage (NCBI taxonomy): Eukaryota > Metazoa > Chordata > Amphibia > Anura > Dendrobatidae > Dendrobates > Dendrobates tinctorius. Next base: position 25,627,076 of record NW_027361770.1, on the reverse strand, counting down.
GGGAATATATGGAGCCCCCTCCATATATTCCCCCCTGCTGGCACACATTGTCCCCCCCTCCATATATTCCCCCCTGCTGGCACACATTGTCCCCCCCTCCATATATTCCTCCCTGCTGGCACAATGTGTGCCAGCAGGGGGGATTATAGGACCGTGGGGACAATGTGTGACAGCAGGGGGAATATATGGAGGGGGGGACAATGTGTGCCAGTAGGGGGGAATATATGGAGGGGGGACAATGTGTGCCAGCAGGGGGGATTATAGGACCAGGAGGACAATGTGTGCCAGCAGGGGGGGAATATATGGAGGGGGGGACAATGTGTGCCAGCAGGGGGAATATATGGAGCCACCCTCCATATATTCCCCCTGCTGGCACACATTGTCCCCCCTTCCATATATTCCTCCCTGCTGACACAATGTGTGCCAGCATGGAGGATTATAGGACCGGGGGGACAATGTGTGCCAGCAGGGGGAAACATAGGGACGGGGGGCCATGTGAATGCCAGCAGGGGGGAATATAGGGACGGGGGACAATGTGTGCCAGCAGGGGGATATAGGGACGCGGGGCCATGTGCGTACCAGCAGGGAGGCATATAGAGAGAGGGGGGCCATGTGAGTGCCAGCAGGGGTGCATATAGTGACCGGGGGGACCATATCTGTCATGTCCGCCATGTCTGCCATGTCTGTTTGTCTCAAGAACTCCTGGAGCGATGTGCATGCGCATGTTTTGTCTGCTGTCCTGCATGTTCCCTAGAGCAGTGTGCACACTCACCTCATGTCTGAGCTGCAGAATGCCTGTGTTTCTGCTCTGCCTTCTGTGATCTTCTCGTCATGTCTGGAGTCCTTGATCATGTGACGTTTCTTAGGATCCCTTGGCCCGGCTCTGGGCTTCTGCCTATGCTCCGCTGCTAGACTCTGTCCTCGCTCTGACCTGGCTCTGTTTCTGCTTGTGTTCCTTGCCTTGCTCCCTGCCTTGTCCTTGCATTGAACCCCGGTGTGGGTTCCCCTTGGCCGTCTCCTGTGCCGTGGTAAGTGCCACGTGTTTGTGTACAGCCGTGTGCACTGGCCAGTGTGGCATGCCCCCTGCGTGGCTCCTAGCACACAGCCCTTCCTTGTGCCCTGGCGTGGCTCCTAGCACGCACCCTTCCTTGAACCCTGGCGTCGCTCCTAGCACACACCCTGCCTTGAACCCTGGCGTGGCTCCTAGCACAAAGGTTCCTTTGCCCCCTCCTGTGCCTTAGTCGTGCTTCGTGCTGGTGTTACAGCCGTGTGCATTGGTCAGTGAGGTGTGCGTCCCTGCGTGGCTCCTAGCACGCAGCCCTGCTCTGAACCCTGGCGTGGCTCCTAGCACGCACCCTGCCTTGAACCTTGGCGTGTCTCTACACGCACTCTGTCTTGTACCTTGGACCCTGGCGTGTCTCTACACGCACCCTGTCTTGTACCTTGTGCCTGGGCGTGTCTCTACACACACTCTGTCTTGTGCCTTGGCGTGTCTCTACACGCACTCTGTCTTATCCTATGCTTTGGCGTGGCTCTACACACGCACCCTGTCTCGTTTGTGAACCTTGGTGTGTCCCCTACACACGCACCTCGCTTTGAACCCTGGCGTGTCCCCTACACACGCACCTTGCCTTGCACTTAGCCTTGACCCCTGGCGTGTCCCCTACACACGCACCTAGCCTTGGACCTTGGCGTGTTCCCTAATACGCGCCCTGCCTGGATATCTTCGTGCCTCCTTGCCTGGACCCTGGCTTGCCTGCCGGATGCCCGGAACCTGTCAATTGCTGCCAGAGATCACGAGCTGGATGACTGCGGCCTGACCTCCGGAGCTGATGTCCACAGCCTGATGCCTTGATGATGTCGATCGTTGCCAGCAGTCTGGAGTCCGATGCCATCATGCCATTACCTGTACCTAGGCGTGCCACCTGTCACGTACCATGTTATGGACCTTGGCGTGCCCACGCGCACACCTTGCACGTTTTGCTTGTTTACACTGTATGTGATCCTGAGTTATTCTAATGAAGATACCTTGCACCTACGTCTAGTCTCGTCTTGCTTCCTGCTCGTCCTTGTCGTCAGACACTCGTCTAGTGTCCCCTGAGCCGGCCGTCTGGTCCCAGCAGTCGTGGTGGCTCACCCCATTGGTCTTGCCCCTGACACTCCCTGTATAGGGGGTGGATTCTCACAAGGTTAGCTCGCCCTCGGTGGGTGGGTGCCACGACCCAGAGGGTCCACTCAAAAAATGGGCTCAGCAGGAGCTGAGCCGTCACAATATCTAGGATAGGATGGGGGGCTATGTGCCAGCACAAGGGGGCAATGTGCCAGGATGGGGGTTATATAAATACCAGGATGAGGGACATATGCGGTATATGATTTGAAAGATGGACACTGGCATTTAACATAAAAAAAAAATTCTCTTTTTCTTCACCAAATTTGGGGGTGCGTCTTATAATCTGGTGCATCTTATAAAGCGAAAAATACAGTATGTGTGTGTGTGTTTTGAAGGGTTCTTTTTTTTAAACGATGTGTACAGTGTTAGTTTACAATGCTATTTTAACATGAGTTTTTACATGGAGAGAACTGCTCTATGTAAAACCTCATGTTAAAATCGCATTGCATACGGATGTCATACTCATGTCATTTTGAAAAATCACACTGAAATCGCATGACACTCGCATGACACTCGCATGACAATTGCATAGAATCGGTCCGTTTTTTCCATCAAGAAAACGGACCATTTTTTTTCTCGCAAATGTGGATGAGCCCTTATACTGAAGCTACAGAAGCAAGGACTGGAGGAAGCTGTATGCAGATGGGTAAGGAATTGGATAAATGACAGGAAGCAAAGAGTTATCTTTAATGGTATGTTCTCTAAATGGGACATAGTCAGCAGTGGGCTACTGCAGGGATCTGTGCTAGGACCGATTCTTTTTAACCTCTATATTAATGACTTAGTGGATGGGATTGAGAGTAAATTTTCAGTCTCTACTTAGGACATAAAACTGTGTAAGATATTAAAATCTGACCATGACATTGCAATATTGCAAAATGATCTGGAAGAGATTACTGAATGGGCACGCACATGGCAGACGAGGTTTAATGTAGATAAATGTAGAGTAATGCACCTAGGACGTTGTAAACTTATTGCTGCATGTACAATAAATGCTAGTATACTTGGGACTACTGGAGAAGGACTTGCGTATTCTGGTTACAAGTAAGCTGAGCAGTAGTACTCAATGTCAAGCAGCAGTCGCAAAAGCAAGCAAGATTTTAGGATGTATAAAAAAGTTATAAAATCCTGCAATCTCAACATATTGTTACCCCTTTATAAATCACTGGTGAGTAGAGTTGAGCGATACCGTCCGATACTTCAAAGTATCGTATCGGATGGTATCGGCCGATCTTTAAAAAAAGTATCGGTATCGCCGATTCCGATACCGGAAGTCCCATTCAAGTCTATGGGACTTCCGGTATCGGAATAAGAAAAACCCTTTCCTGCCCTTGTACAGCCTCTCTGGGGTCTGTACGGGCCTTTCGGGGGGCTGTGCCGGCCTGCCAGGGGGTCTGTGCAGGCTCCGGTGGTCTGTGCCGGCCTGCCGGTGGTCTGTGCAGGCTCCGGGGGGCTGTGCCGGCCTGCCGGGGGGCTGTGCAGGCTCCGGGGGGCTGTGCCGGCCTGCCGGGGGGCTGTGCCGGCCTGCCGGTGGTCTGTGCAGGCTCCGGGGGTCTGTGCAGGCATCGTCCGATGGGACTACAAGTCCCATCGGGCGATGCCTGCTACCATGACAGTGATTGACACATTAGCCAATGATGGGACAGTAGTAGTCCCATCATCCGGCTAATGTGTTAAATGTAAAAAAAAAAAAAATTACATGCTACATACATACAACATGCATACTACATACATGCTACATTCATACTACATACTACATACATGCTACATACATACTACATATATACTACATGCATGCTACATACATACTACATGCTACATACTACATGCATGCTACATACATACTACATGCTACATACTACATATATACTACATGCATGCTACATACATACTACATACATACTACATATATACTACATGCATGCTACATACATACTACATGCTACATACTACATATATACTACATGCATGCTACATACATACTACATACATACTACATATATACTACATGCATGCTACATACATACTACATGCTACATACTACATGCATGCTACATACATACTACATGCTACATACTACATATATACTACATGCATGCTACATACATACTACATGCTACATACATACTACATATATACTACATGCATGCTACATACATACTACATGCTACATACATACTACATACATACTACATGCATGCTACATACTACATGCTACATACATACTACATATATACTACATGCATGCTACATTCATACTACATACTACATACATGCTACATTCATACTACATACTACATACATGCTACATACATACTACATATATACTACATGCATGCTACATACATACTACATGCTACATACTACATGCATGCTACATACATACTACATGCTACATACTACATATATACTACATGCATGCTACATACATACTACATACATACTACATATATACTACATGCATGCTACATACATACTACATGCTACATACTACATATATACTACATGCATGCTACATACATACTACATACATACTACATATATACTACATGCATGCTACATACATACTACATGCTACATACTACATGCATGCTACATACATACTACATGCTACATACTACATATATACTACATGCATGCTACATACATACTACATGCTACATACATACTACATATATACTACATGCATGCTACATACATACTACATACATACTACATGCATGCTACATACTACATGCTACATACATACTACATATATACTACATGCATGCTACATACTACATGCTACATACATACTACATATATACTACATTCATACTACATACTACATATATACTACATACATACTACATACATACTACATACATACTACATACATACTACATGCATGCTACATACATACTACATACATACTACATGCATACCACATATATACTACATACATACAATACATTCATACAATACATACATAGACATACAGTACATATAACATAGAGTAACATACTTACCAATACTTGTCACATTGTTCCCCGAAGCCATTGTCTATTCCAGGATAAATATTAACATAACAAACCACAAAAATACTCACCCACGATCCGAAGCAGTCCACGAGTGTGTCCCACGACGATCTTGGGTAGAGAACTGCAGCATCAGATGATGCTGCCGTTCTCTACGGGCTGCAGGAATCCAATGACGGAAGGTAGGTATCCTTCCGCACTGTATTCCTCCGCCACTTAAAAAAAAAAAGTCCCTAGTCTCACTTTATGCCATTGCTGTGTGGGAAATTCCCACACAGCAATGGCATAAAGTGAGACTAGGGACTTTTTTTTTTTAAGTGGCGGAGGAATACAGTGCGGAAGGATACCTACCTTCCGTCATTGGATTCCTGCAGCCCGTAGAGAACGGCAGCATCATCTGATGCTGCAGTTCTCTACCCAAGATCGTCGTGGGACACACTCGTGGACTGCTTCGGATCGTGGGTGAGTATTTTTGTGGTTTGTTATGTTAATATTTATCCCGGAATAGACAATGGCTTCGGGGAACAATGTGACAAGTATTGGTAAGTATGTTACTCTATGTTATATGTACTGTATGTCTATGTATGTATTGTATGAATGTATTGTATGTATGTAGTATATATGTGGTATGTATGTAGCATGTAGTATGTATGTGGTATGTATGTAGCATGCATGTAGTATGTATGTAGCATGCATGTAGTATGTATGTAGCATGTATGTAGTATGTATGTAGCATGTATGTAGCATGCAGTATGTATGTAGCATGTATGTAGTATGTATGTAGTATATATGTAGTATGTATGTAGCATGTAGTATGTATGTAGCATGCATGTAGTATATATGTAGTATGTATGTAGCATGCATGTAGCATGTATGTAGTATGTATGTAGCATGCATGTAGTATATATGTAGTATGTATGTAGCATGTATGTAGTATGTATGTAGTATGTATGTAGCATGCATGTAGTATATATGTAGTATGTATGTAGCATGCATGTAGTATGTATGTAGCATGCATGTAGTATGTATGTAGTATGTATGTAGTATGTATGTAGTATATATGTAGTATGTATGTAGCATGCATGTAGCATGTATGTAGTATGTATGTAGCATGCAGTATGTATGTAGCATGTATGTAGTATGTATGTAGTATATATGTAGTATGTATGTAGCATGCATGTAGTATGTATGTAGCATGCATGTAGTATGTATGTAGTATTTTTTTTTTTTTTTTTTTTTTTTAACATTTAACACATTAGCCGGATGATGGGACTACTACTGTCCCATCATTGGCTAATGTGTCAATCACTGTCATGGTAGCAGGCATCGCCCGATGGGACTTGTAGTCCCATCGGACGATGCTTGCACAGACCCCCGGACATCAGCACAGCACCCCGGCAGGCCGGCACAGCCCCCCGGCAGGCCGGTACAGACCCCCACAGGGTGCACAGACCACCGGCAGGCCGGCACAGCCCCCCGGCAGTCCGGTACAGACCCCGGGCAGTCCACACAGCCCCCCGGCAGGCCGGCACAGCCCCCCGGCAGGCCGGCAGAGACCCCCGGAAGGCCCGAAATGACGGCGCATCATGATGCGCACACACCGCGCATCATGATGACGTCAGGCCGTCAATCAACTGAACTTCCGATTCCGATGCCGAATTCCGATATTGAAAAAATATCGGAAGTCGGTATCGGAATTCCGATACAGCAAGTATCGGCCGATACCCGATACTTGCGGTATCGGAATGCTCAACACTACTGGTGAGGCCACATCTAGAATATGGTATCCAGTTTTGGGCTCCACATTTTAAAAAGGATATTCAGAAGATAGATCAATTTTGGGCAACTAGATTATTACAAAGGATGAAAGCTTCTCATATGGTGAGTGATAGGAAAAGTTGGGCTTGCTTAGCTTAGAAAAAAGATGCCTTAGAGATGAACTCATTTACATGTATAATTATATGCTTGTTCAGAACAAAGGACTTGCATATGACTTATTCCTTCCAAAGACCATACTAAGGACAAGCGGGCACTCATTACAAGTGAAAGAAATTCAATTCTGACAGCTAAATAAGAAAGGGTTCTTTACAGTCAGACTGTGGAATGCCCTGCCACACAAGGTAGTAATGGCAGACACTATTACAGCTATTAAAAAAGGGCTGGATGATTTCCCCGATTCACATAACATTGTGGGTTACAGTTAACAAAAGGTATAATTGATGTAGAAAGGTTGACCTTGATGGACCTAGGTCTTTTTTCAACCTATGTAACTCTGAACTGGTTTATGCAGTACTTCAATAACCCAATAGAAGATTTAAAGATACAGTGTTCCTGTGTCTAACCCTATGTGCAGCTGAATGAGCTGATCTACCGCAGTTAGTGCTAAAAGTGTGAGCAAAATCCTCAGGAAGCAAATCTGATGGCTGTGGACAAACTGTATGTCGTTAGTGAAGGTGGCTATAGGGATGGAACAGCAGCCAGACATAATGAAAGGGCAGATCCAGCATCTGATCCTAAGCCAGCAACAACAGCAGCACCAGCAGTATCTGCAGCAGCTGCAACAACAGCAAGCCCAGCAGGAAACAACCAAACTCCTGAGGCAACATATCCAACAGCAACAATGGCAGATGGAACTCATGGCCGAGGTTTCTTTGTTGTAATATAAATATACGCATTTCTAAAATGAATTGATAATTTATTATCTGTTTATAATGAGCTCTGTGTAGATGCCTCAAACCCGCATATATTGTGAGTGTGAGAATTTTCATAGTATATTTGCCAGCTGAGAAGGTTGCATTTATTGTGTGCCCCTGTACTGAGATTCACACATGTAAGGGAATATTTCCACTATGCACTTTGTACAAAATCTGGCCCACCTAATATCTCAGATGCCCAATCGTTGATATATTAGGGATATGAGTCTTTACCATTGGAGAAAGTTTTATCTAATAATGCATATCCAGATTTTTAAAATTGACATATGCAAAGTGACAACTGTGTCATATGCCCTTCATAAAATCTAGTGCAGTCTACATTTTGTTATGGTGCCAAATTACTGATATATCAGGGACACACATCAAAAACTATTGGTTGTGAACCACATGATAGACATGCCTGCTCTTTATGTAGACTTTTTTGGTGTTTGGTGTTCATTGTATTACCGCAAATTTTGTGCTTTTTAAATTGTTTTAAAAATATCTTGTTTTTTTTTATTTTTTAACCAATAAAAATATTTTAAGAGTGATCACTATTGTCTATATATCTCTTTTTTTCTTTTTTTGCTATGAAACAGGAACGCTGCCGGGGGACATAAAGTACATTTTCTTCCCACAGTGTTTGGCTAAGTGTGGGTGCCGGGCATGTTAAGGCTGTTATTAACCTGCAGATTAACCACAAATCTGCAGGTTTAGAGCATTTTATCTGGTGACAGGTTCCTTTAAAAGAGGAGTACACATCTTACCAAATTTGGGACATGTTATCTTTGAGCTACCTTCGTAAGGACTACAATACAAATAGACAATCTTAATGAGTGAGGGTATTTTTATCTTTATTAATATAAGTGAACAGATAATGTTATATTTCCATTACAAGCTTGACTTATCAGTGGTACAGAACTATAAAGCACTATACAGTATTATGTACTTATTACTTCTGTTTCTATTCAATCATTGGGACTAGAAACCTTCATGACAACTTTACTAGGTCACATGCTCCATACTAATTGCTACATCAGATTATATCAAATCACAATGTACTAGCAAGATTTTCAGTTCTGTGTTAATTCATTTTGAAGTTGTAATGTGCAATTAAATGCCAAATTGCAACTGCAAAGCTGACTGCTAAACAGTAATTATTACAACAATTATTACTCTTCTTCCAGTTAACAAGCACTTTAGAAAACAAATTATAATTGTTTTAAACTTTACTTTCTACTTTGGTGCTTAATAATTCTTTACATAGCTGGAATTACATTAAGCTGCTCTCAAACATAGCTAAAGGTATAAGGAGAACTGCTCAAACAAGTCATTTCTAATATTTGGATGGTTGAACAATATAATAGATACATATAAAACACTAAAAACTTATAATACTTGTTTTAAATACAATGAAATGCAAAAATTTGCATTAACTTTACTGAAGACTTTCCTGGTCTTCCATAAGACAACATTTTAAAGGGCAGATATCTTCAGAAAATTACAAGTTCAAGTCAGACTTTTATGTTATATGTAATTAAAAAATGGCAATGATTTATTTTGTTTTAAGTCACGATGTTTAAAAGACCAAAAATATATTAATTTTGCCATTTTTACTCTGGCTCCAAGGGCTTTTCTTTCATGAAGAGTTTTCAGCAGACCCCATATCATCAGAGGCAGTATTACTGTCATGTCGGACGCTGTTCACACCACAGCGTCCGGCAGGCAGAGGTAGTTCCACCTCCAGCCACTATAGCCTCAGTGGCGCCGGCTTGATCTTCAGGTTCTGAGGGGTTAATCCTGCTGGAGACCAGGTTGGAAGGTTAGTCACGCCCACGGTCTTTAAATAGTCATACTGGCATATGGGCGTCGCCGATTATAGCTTGTGTTTTCATACCAAGTGGTTCCGGTCTGGAGTGGAGGTGTTGCAGAGAGAGAGATTCGTATCTGGTGTCGTATGATCCGTCGTTATCCTTTCTCCTTCCCATATTTGTGTTTAGTTGTGCCCTGTTCACATTACTGTATATTCCTGTGTGTGTGCGGCGCAGTGCAGTTTAAGTTCTCCCTGTCTGTCATTATTTGTGTAGGGGCTTTGGTGGTGTGTCTCCTCACTGGGTGGAGGGTGGAGGGTTAAGTGCAGGGCTGAGCAGGAGATAAGGAAAGGGTGGAGGCTCAGGCATTTGCACCTTCAGCAAAAACCCTGGGTTGAGGGTCAGACAGGGTTTTCCCTAGTTATAGGGACATCACAGGGGCCCCGGGAATTACAGCCTTAGCTGAACTAAGCCCCCGTGACATTATAATCGGCCCACATTTTTTCAGGAGTCCATGGATCCATTAGATTCCATAACCCGCCAGTTGGCGGCGTTGTCCTTACAGGTCTCCGAGTTGAAAGGGGCAGTTCAGCAGCAGGGCCTGGTAGTAGCGAAGGTTCAAACAGCATCTGCAGGTATCGGTGCAGAGCCGAAGTTTCCGCTGCCAGAACGATTTTCAGGCGATCGCAGCAAATTTGTCGTATTTCGGGAGGCCTGCAAATTATACTTCCGCATGCGGCCAATCTCCTCAGGTAATGAGGCCCAGCGAGTAGGGCTGGTGTTGTCATTACTGAGTGGTGACCCCCAAGCATGGGCATTTTCCTTACCAGCTGACTCTGCTACATTTCATTCGGTCGATAATGTTTTTTCTGCCCTCGGGCTCATTTACGATGACCCTGACCGACTGGCTCTAGCAGAATCTAAAATCCGCGCCCTCCGCCAGGGGGAGCGCTTGGCAGAGGACTATTGTTCGGAATTTCGCCGCTGGGCTGTAGACACACAGTGGAATGACCCAGCACTGCGGAGCCAGTTTATTCATGGGGTATCAGGGAGGGTGAAACAAGCCCTCCTGATGTATGAGACTCCGGCATCATTGGAGTCTGCCATGAGTTTGGTGATACGTATTGATCGCCGTTTTCGTCAGGGGGCACAGGAGACGCTACCTCTGGGGGAAAGCAGAGGTGCAGGTGTGGTTGAAGTAGATGAGTCCCCTGAACCTATGCAGATTGCTGGCGTGGCACAGGTTCAGCCTCGAGCTCCGGGATTCCGGAAGCCCGGAGCATGTTTCTACTGTGGAAAAAGAGGTCATTATGTTAACGTTTGCCCGGTACTACCTAAGAGGGTCACATCGGCGGAAAACTGTTAAGCTCAGAGGGTATGGAGGAGACCCAACTGAGCGTATGCATATCCTCCATGATGGTATCTCAATGTATGCTCCCTGCCAAGGTTATTATCGCCGGCAGAGAGCTACCTATATCAGTGTTTGTGGATAGCGGTTCCGCCACCAATCTCATAGATGAGGAGTTTGCACACACCGCCGGGTTTAAGATCGAAAAACTTCCTCACCCCATACAGGTGGTGACCATTAATGCTGTTCCCCTCCCTCAAGGGGAGATTACTGAGGTTGTGGCAGAGGTGAAACTCCACATTGGGGTCCTACATTCTGAGTCGGTTACATGTAGGGTCCTCCGTAATCTCCCAGCTCAAATGGTCCTGGGTTTTCCATGGCTGTCCAGGCACAACCCGGTAATTGATTGGAAAACTCAGGACATAGTACAATGGAGTGGTTTCTGCCAAGACAATTGCTTGGCCACATGTGTATCAGCCGTGATGCCCAGCCTGCCGGAGGCTTTGCAGGATTTCGCGGATGTTTTCTCTGAGAAGGGTTGCTCAGAACTGCCTCCACATAGAGCCTATGACTGTGCGATTAGGTTAAAACCCGGGACCAAATTACCTAAGGCCAGGATGTTTAATATTTCTGGTCCTGAGAGACAAGCTCTGAAAGACTACATCGCGGAGAGTCTGAGCAAAGGACACATCCGGCCTTCATCCTCGCCTGTAGCCGCGGGGTTTTTCTTCATTAAGAAGAAAGATGGGGGGTTACGCCCGTGTCTGGATTTCCGAGAGTTAAACCAGATTACTATCCGTGATCCCTACCCAATGCCGTTGATCCCGGATTTGTTCAACCAGGTAGCGGGGGCGAAATGGTTTTCCAAGCTGGACCTCAGGGGGGCGTCTAACCTCATAAGGGTCCGTCAGGGGGATGAGTGGAAGACGGCGATTAACACTCCTGAGGGTCATTTTGAGAGTCTGGTTATGCCGTTTGGGTTGACCACCGCGCCTGCCGTTTTCCAACATTTTATTAATGATGTATTTGCTCATGTCCTGGGGAGATTTGTGATTGTATACCTGGATGATATCCTCATTTATTCTAGCGATCGGGACACTGATTTGGAGCATGTTAGGCAGGTGTTACAGTTGCTCCGGGAGAACCAGCTCTATGCTAAGCTGGAAAAATGTTTATTTTTTGTCCAGGAGTTGCCCTTTTTGGGATATATTGTGTCTGCAGCCGGGTTTAAAATGGACATCGCTAAGGTGCAAGCGGTGCTGCAATGGGAGAGGCCAGAGAGTCTGAAAGCACTCCAGCGGTTCCTTGGGTTTGCGAATTATTATAGGAAATTTATAAAACACTTTTCGACTATCGCCAAACCGCTCACGGATATGACAAAAAAGGGTGCCGATCTGGCAAACTGGCCTGAGGTGGCTATACATGCATTTGAGCGTCTGAAGAATAGTTTTGCTTCAGCCCCCATTCTGGTGCAACCAGACGTGTCTAAACCTTTTGTGGTAGAGGTTGATGCGTCAGAGGTAGGAGTGGGGGCAGTACTGTCTCAAGGCTCGTCCTTGAGCGAGATGCATCCATGCGCCTACTTCTCCAAGAAGCTGTCGCCGGCCGAACGGAATTATGATATCGGCAACAGGGAGTTGTTGGCCATTAAACTGGCTTTTGAGGAATGGCGACACTTCTTGGAGGGGGCGGCTCACCAGGTCACAGTTATCACCGACCATAAGAATCTACTCTATCTGGAGTCGGCCAAGCGTCTGTCTCCTAGGCAGGCTCGCTGGGCATTGTTTTTTACTCGTTTCAATTTTCTTGTGACGTACCGTCCCGGGGCTAAAAACACCAAGGCGGATGCTTTGTCTAGGTGTTTTCCGGGGGGAGAACCTCGGGAAGAGCCGGTACCCATCCTCCAGAAAGGGGTAGTGGTCTCGGCTCTCACGACGGAGGTAGAGGCGGAGATTGCCGAGGCCCAAGAGGAGGTACCACCAGGACTTCCCGCCAACAAATCATTTGTACCCCTGCATCTTCGGCTTAAGGTGTTGAAGGAACACCACGATTCGGTACTGGCTGGTCATCCAGGGGTGAAGGGCACCTTACAGCTGGTATCGCGTCGTTTCTGGTGGCCCAAAATCCGGCAGGACATGGTCTCGTACGTGGCAGCTTGCATCACGTGCGCTAGGGCTAAGTCACCCCGAACCCGTCCTGCTGGCATGCTACAGCCTCTGGGGGTACCCAATAGGCCATGGACAGAAATCTCCATGGATTTTATCACTGACTTGCCAGCCTCGGCAGGGAACACGGTCATCCTGGTGGTGGTTGACCGTTTTTCAAAGATGGCGCATTTTGTGGCGTTGTCTTCTTTGCCCAATGCTAAGACGTTGGCTCAGGTATTTGTGAAGGAGGTGGTCAGACTCCACGGAGTACCGTCTGACATAGTATCTGATAGGGGTACGCAATTTGTGGCGAGGTTTTGGAAAGCTTTTTGCTCAAGGTTGGGGATCAAGTTGTCACATTCATCGGCGTTTCATCCACAGTCTAATGGACAAACTGAGCGCATGAACCAAAATCTACAACAGTATTTACGATGCTTTGTGTCCGACAACCAGGAGGAGTGGTCTACTTTCCTTCCTCTGGCCGAATTCGCGTTAAATAATCACCGCCAAGAGTCATCAGGAGAGTCTCCATTCTTTTGTGTGTAAGGTCAACATCCTCAGTTTTGTACCTTACGTCAGGGTGACTCCAGGGGTGTCCCAGAGGAGGATCAGCTAGGAGCCCAATTGTCATCAGTCTGGAGGCGGGTGAAACAGCGTTTGTTGAACATGTGTGCCAGGTACAAACGGGTGGCTGACAGTAGACGCGTGCCAGGTCCGGACCTGTGTGTGGGTGAATGGGTGTGGTTAGCTACGAAGAACATAAAACTCAAAATTCCATCTTTAAAACTGGGTCCAAGGTTTATTGGGCCTTTTAGGATTTCTGCCATCATTAACCCAGTGGCTTATCGGTTGGAACTTCCTGCGGTGTACAAAATACATAACGTTTTTCACAGGGCTTTATTGAAAAAGGTGGTAGGCTTGGTGGACACAACGCCGATGCCACCTCCAGTCATGGTGGATGGCGATTTAGAGTTTGAGGTCGCCAAGGTAGTGGACTCTCGAGTAGTACGCCGTACTCTTCAGTATTTGGTGCACTGGCGGGGGTATGGTCCGGAGGAGAGGTCTTGGGTTCCAGCCTCAGACATACATGCGGATTGGCTGGTCAGTTCTTTTCACCGTCGTCATCCGGACAAGCCGGGTCCTATGAGTCTTGAGGGCCCTGGGGTCCCTCGTAGAAGACGGGGTACTGTCATGTCGGACGCTGTTCACACCACAGCATCCGGCAGGCAGAGGTAGTTCCACCTCCAGCCACTATAGCCTCAGTGGTGCCGGCTTGATCTTCAGGCTCTCAGGGGTTAATCCTGCTGGAGACCAGGTTGGAAGGTTAGTCACGCCCACGGTCTTTAAATAGTCATACTGGCATATGGGCGTCGCCGATTATAGCTTGTGTTTTCATACCAAGTGGTTCCGGTCTGGAGTGGAGGTGTTGCAGAGAGAGAGATTCGTATCTGGTGTCGTATGATCCGTCGTTATACTTTCTCCTTCCCATATTTGTGTTTAGTTGTGCCCTGTTCACATTACTGTATATTCCTGTGTGTGTGCGGCGCAGTGCAGTTTAAGTTCTCCCTGTCTGTCATTATTTGCGTAGGGGCTTTGGTGGTGTGTCTCCTCACTGGGTGGAGGGTGGAGGGTTAAGTGCAGGGCTGAGCAGGAGATAAGGAAAGGGTGGAGGCTCAGGCATTTGCACCTTCAGCAAAAACCCTGGGTTGAGGGTCAGACAGGGTTTTCCCTAGTTATAGGGACATCACAGGGGCCCCGGGAATTACAGCCTTAGCTGAACTAAGCCCCCATGACATTTACACTGAGAGGTAACGCCTCTATACACAGCTGATGTCACAGCTGACCTTTTACTGACACTTCAAAACAAAAGGTAGGACATATTTTCAGTTGTTTCACACTTTTTTGTTAATTATATAATTCCACATGTGTTAATTCATAGTTTTGATGCCTTCAGAGAGAATCTACAATTCTCATAGTCATGAAAATAAAGA
Organism: Dendrobates tinctorius; assembly: GCF_039654945.1. Taxonomy (NCBI): domain Eukaryota; kingdom Metazoa; phylum Chordata; class Amphibia; order Anura; family Dendrobatidae; genus Dendrobates; species Dendrobates tinctorius. The sequence goes on along the minus strand of NW_027361770.1, from coordinate 25,611,899 downwards.
AAACTCTTTGAATGAGAATGTGTGTCCAAACTTTTGGTCTGTACTGTACATGGGAGTACTTTGGGGTTTTCTTGAGTATCATTGTTAACTCATATGTACCTTTCTTTCAAGTAGAAACTTATCTTCCTTTTTGGGTTAACCCCTTCGCACCCGAGCTTGTTTTTGCCTTCGTGACCAGGCCAATTTTTTCAATTCTGACCAGTGTCACTTTATGAGGTTATAACTCTAGAATGCTTCAACAGATCCTGCTGATTCTGACATTGTTCTCTCGTGACATATTGTACTTCATGATGGTTGTAAAATTTCTTATATATGAACTGCACTTATTTGTTAAAAAAAATCAAAATTTGGTGAAAATTTTTCAATTTTTCAATTTTCAAACTTTTAATTTTTATGTCCTTAAATCAGAGAGTGATATCGCACAAAATAGTTAATAAATAACATTTCCCACGTGTCTACTTTACATCTGCACAATTTTGGAAACATAATTTTTTTTTAGGAAGTTATAAGGGTTAAAAGTTGACCAGTGATTTCTCATTTTTACAACAAAATTTACAACACCATTTTTTTAGGGACCACCTCACATTTGAAGTGAGTTTGGGGGGTCAATATGACAGAAAATACCCAAAAGTGACACCATTCTAAAAACTGCACCTCTCAATGTACTCAAAACCACATTCAAAAAGTTTATTAACCCTTCAGGTGCTTCACATGAATGAATGGAATGTGGAAGGAAAAAATAAAGATTTAACTTTTTTTCGCAAACATTTTACTTCAGAACCATTTTTTTTATTTTCACAAGTGTAAAAAGAGAAAATGAACAACAAAATTTTTGTGCAATTTCTTCTGAGTACGCTGATACCTGATATGTGGGGCTAAACCACTGTTTGAGTACACGGCAGAGCTCAGAACAGAAGGAGTGCCGTTTGACTTTTTAATGCAGAATTGGCTGGAATTGAGATCGGATGCCATGTCACATTTGGAGAGCCCCTGATGTACCTAAACAGTGGAAACCCCCCACAAGTGACCCCATTTTGGAAACTAGACCCCTTAAAGAACTTATCTAGATGTGTGGTGAGAACTTTGAACCCCCAAGTGCTTCACAGAAGTTTATAACGTAAAGCCATGAAAATAAAAAATCATTTTTTTTCCACAAAATGATCTTTTAGCCCCTAATTTTTTATTTTCACATGGGTAACAGGAGAAATTGGACCACAAAAGTTGTTGTACAATTTGTCCTGAGTACACTGGTACCCCATATGTGGAAGAAAACTACTGTTTGGACACACGGTGGGGCTCGGAAGGGAAGTAGTGATGTTCTGAAATGCAGACTTTTATGGAATGGTCTGCAGGTGTCATGTCGTGTTTGCAGAGCCCCTGATGTACCTAAACAGAGGAAACCCCCCACAAGTGACCCCATTTTGGAAAATAGACCCCCCCAAGGAACTTATCTAGATGTGTGCTGAGCACTTTGAACCCCCAAGTGCTTCACTAAAGTTTATAATGTAGAGCCGTGAAAATAAAAAAATCCTTTTTTTTCCACAAAAATGATCTTTTAGCCCCTGATTTTTATTTTCATAATGGTAACAGGAGAAATTGAACCCTAAGAGTTGTTGTCCAATTTGTCCTGAGTATGCTGGTACCCCATATGTTGGAGAAAACTACTGTTTGGGCACACGGTGGGGCTCGGAAGGGAAGTAGTGACGTTCTGAAATGCAGACTTTGATGGAATGGTCTGCGGGCGTCATGTTGCGCTTAGGCCTCTTTCACACTTCAGTTATTTGCATCAGTTAAAATCCGCCCAAAAGGCAGACAAGCGGATCCGTTCTCAACTGATGTGAACGGATGGCACAGGATCCGTTTTTAGACGGATCCTGAAAATTAGGAAATTTAAAGGAACCGCTGGCCGGGAAGGGGAGAGAGAGAATTTTTTTTTGTCCGGCACCCAGACAGATTTTGGGGTTAATTCAGTGTCTGGAGGATCCGCCGGCCAAAAAAACGTTGCAAGCTCCGTTTGGAAATCTTTGAGGATCTTGACGGACACTAACATTGTGGCGGATCCTCAAAAAAACGGATGCAACGGACGGCAATCAGTCAGGATCCGCCAATAATGAAAGTCAATGGGGAAAAAAACGGATCCGCAAAGAAAAATGGCGGATCCGTTTTTTTTTTCAAAATTGGCGGATCTTGACTGATTGTCAAAAACAGAAGTGTGAAAGAGGCCTTACAGAGCCCCTGATGTACCTAAACAGTGGAAACCCCTAATTCTAATTCCAACCCTAACCCCAACACACCCCTAACCCTAATCCCAACCCTAAAAATAACCCTAACCACAAACCTTACACCAACAACGAGCATGCATTGTGCACCGGGATCCCGGCGTTATAAGGTATGTGGGGGTCCCGGGGGGCACAAAACCGCCGACAGTAGATAAACGTCGGCGCTGCACAAAGCCCAGCAAGTGCCAAACGTTTATCTACTGTGGGCGGTCGGGAAGCAGTTAATAGTGTTGCTGAGGTATGTCCACATAACACTGTGGCTATTTAATCTTCCATTTTTATGGTTGCTAGCTTGTGTGTATTTTAGGCACACTTTTAGAGGATTAGGATTGTGATACCTCTTATGCTAGTGTGAACTCTGGCTCTACCTCACAACAGCTGAATGCAGCACATCAGCACTTTAACACTGTGAAATAACTGAGATACAGTTCCCAATGAGACTATGTTGTCTCCCTATTAGGGGTATTTTTACAGTTTCTATATATGTGTGTGTGTGTGTGTGTGTGTGTGTGTGTTTTCTTGTGTGACCCATTTTTGGTTTCTCTAGGGTGGTCTAGAGTTCACAGGGCTACCGATAGTTAAGCGGGGGTGCCATTACATCAACAACTAGTGTGCCCACCTCTGCTGGTAGGCAGGACAGATTTCAAGGCCTTTTAGCGAGAGAGTAGCCCCCTTTCTTTCCATATTTGGTTATTATACCTTTTTGCTGTTTAAATTGTGTATTGGGTAGTTCCAGTTTGACTCTAGCACCTTTTTTAGTATTGAGTACACTTTTAATATAATAATTAAAGTTTATTTTTAAGGAGTATGCATCCCCTCTTTTGATTCTTTACAGAGTGAATACCTCTGTGGAAGATGTGAGCATATTTTCCACCTGAAAACTCGTATAAGAATTTAGCAGGTGCCACAGGCAAGTAGCTGGGTTAATGTAGTAAGTGGGAGAGGAAAGAGATCTAAGAAATGCAAGGCCATGCATCATGATGCAGCTTTGATGCACTTTTTAGGAATCAATGACATAAAAGAAGGATTCTTAGGTAATAAATTAAAGAATCAGGCTGCAATCGGAAGGAAAATTTACTCCAATGTAGTATTTTTGGAATACTGCCTGTGCCATGAGCAATACAGGAGACACAATGGGAATTTAGGAAGTTAAATGCCTGGCTAAGAAAACTATGGTGACTCTACATTGCAACACAATCTGTATTCTGCAGATAAAATGAACTTGAATAGAAGTGAGTATCAACATATAAAGGAGGTAGCAGAGTATCTAAACTAGGGATGAGGTTGGAAGGTCAAGGCAGAAAATAGAGAGATTGATAGTTTTTAGAGGACATCAGAGAATCCTGATAGCTTGCAGTGTGTGCATAGTGAGGATTCAGAAGTCTTAACTCACGTAGAGTGTCTTAAGAATTCAATACAAACCTTGACAACCCATTTAAAGCTCCGAACATAAATATAAATATAGTAACCCTTTACTTGTCAGATAGCACAATACTTTACTAACATAGCCATGTGATCTAATAAGTTGCATTGTTTTATGTCTGCAGGATTATAACCAAAAACAGCATTGAAATATATTACCAGAACAATCATCAGTACAAAAGCATAGCATCACAACCCCTATCAGTACAGTAATGCATCATCATAACCCTCATAAGTGCATGAATACATCATCATAACCACAAACAGTACAGAAATATATCACTAGAATCCTCATCAGTACAGTAATACATCACCAGAACCACCAGCAGTAAATAAATAAAATACAAAAACCACAGTCAGTACATGAATATATGAACAAGCTTAGTACAGTGATCAATTGCAATGTCAGGTCAACCCCAGTGGACTCTAGCAGAGCCTGAGAAAGCAGTAAATATGAGTTGTTCATCTCTCATTAATGCTAAAAGTAAGAAAGAACCCTTAATAAAGTATCTTTTGTTTCAGAATATGGAGAAGCAAAATGATGAATGGGGAATATTAAGTGATTATCTAACAGAACTCAACTTATTTGTCTATAAAAGGAGTAGAAATAATGGAGACAGAATCATACACTCAGACATGAGAACTTTTAAATCAACAACACAGACTTAACAAACGGGTTTGCAAAAAACAGTTGCTTTCCATTCCTGACTTGTGCAAGTTGTCAACTTATGAAGAAAGATAAAAGATTCATGAATCCAGTAACACAGGAAGTGTATTATATTAATTTTTATCTCATTTGTAATTTTGAATGTTACCTATCTATTAGAATTTCCTTCCTTCTTATGTTATGTCAGTAAGATGACTTGGAACTTTGAAGCATCCATCAATTATTGTCAATTCTGTAACAGGAGTGGTGGAACCACTGTGCGGTATTCCAATGAGAGCATGGAGGGTCATAACTAGGTGAGCACCTGACTCTTCACTGATGAACACCAGGTGTTAGCCTCCAGGGCAGACTAAGGACAAACAGCAGCTGACCGTCATGAGACTGGTAGCAGGAATGGCCCAGAGGGAGGGACAGCATATGCATTCTCGCACTGAAGGAACACAGGGACCACAGATACAGATGGGACTGACTCGTATGCATAAGCACTGGCAGGTGCGGGCTGGACCAGCTGGAAGACAGATGAGCACTGGCAGGTAAGGACTAAACCAGCTGATGTACGGATTACAGCTGTCAGGTGTAGATTGGATCAGCTGAGGTACAGATGAGCACTGGCAGGTGTAGACTGCACTTGCTGAAACTTAGATAGACAAGTAAGTATGGACAGACAGGTACAGAACAGGTAGACTGACGGCCGAGTACTCGGGACCTCACAACTAACAAGTGTGCTAAGGTCTAACTTAAAATATTGCTCAGGCTTGAGGAGGTGCCTTAAATAAAACCTGTCACCTACCTATTGGCTGGGGACACAGTATCTTTTATTTCACCAGAGCTGTTCAAAAGAAGCTGAGCTGTGATCGGTTGTGTGATGCAGTGACCCCTGTGACAGCTAGGGGGCATTGTAGGTGCTTTCCAGGATATGCATGCAGGCGTTTTCTTTATTATAATAGGGAAAATGGTGACCGGCAGGGTTGTCAATAGCCGAGATGTATCACAAGGGTGGGTGCCTTGTGATGGAAGCTGAAACATGTATGGATCAGCAGAGGTACTGCTGAGGGTTTGCTGCAGTGTATTGGGAAAAGCTTCCAGGTGACTTGGTGAGATGGGTGGAACCAGTCACCTACAAACCCACCTAGGGGCGTGGGTCTGAACGCCCAGGATAAAGCCTGTGTGTGTATGGCTGTGTGTGAAATAGGAACTTTAGTGAGGTCATAACCATGTGATCCATACCACACCTGTGGGTGTGGTTATGGACCATATAAGGTGCCTGAGGTCTGATCACATGGGGGGAGAGAGTGCATGGACCTGGTTTGTTCATGTGGAAGGTCCTTGAAGGTCTAGGTGTTGGAAGGTGTACTGTCGCCCTGAATAGCACCTGCTGCGACCTTGGACCTGATGAGGCTAGTGTGTTGGGAGACCATGGGAGTAGGGTTGGATCCCTGAACAGCACCCGGACAGGCCACGTAAGTGAGGAGAGTCTGTGATGGCCTGCGGTTGGGGAAGCCACTGCCTGGCTGTGTTTCTGGAGCCGTAAGGCGGCCTAGTGAATAAGGCACTGTCCGGAACAGTGAGTCCAGTGCGGCCGCTTCCCCGAGACAAAGGACTAACCGAGAGTCAGCGTCTGGAGCAGGAGCTCCTCAGAGATAACCCCCTGACGGGGAAATAACTGTGTTGAGGCTATAGAGCCTGTGTTCTGGACATGACACAGCCTGTGTGGCCACAGGACTGAGAGAGCGAAGCTCTGCTGCGGACATTAAGAATTGATCTGTTTAATACAAGACTGTTTGCCTTATGTTGCCTTATATGGTTTATGCCGTTTAATAAACCACATAGACTGTTTAAACGGAAAGTGTTCCTGTGTGCTGTGAATCCGCTGCCAAGTGAGAGTCCCCCAATACGCTCAGTGAGCGCTACCTTACATATGGTGGAGAATGCTAAGGGCACTGCTGTAGCCTTGTTGCTAGGGGCAATGTATGAGGACTACAAATTTGGTTGCTAGGGGCAATGGTTTCAAGAAGCACATCTAGCAGTGCTGGCGACTCTGAGCCAGGAGATATAGGGTGGCTCTGTGGATAAGAGGTACCCGGAAACCTGTGTGGCCAACGGCAGCAGGTAACGGACAGGAGTCCGTGTTGTACTGACTGGGGTCAGTGAGAGACTGTGTATTTTTTTTCCCTCTCTCTATAAGAGCTGAAGGTGTTTGCTGTGACTCAGTTGAGTCATGAAGGTGACAAGCGGCTGGCTGTAAGTAGGCGGGGTTATGAAGGTTGCTGTGGATTGGCGGGTCCACGAAGACAGCACAGTGGAAGCATGCACGGACTTGTGGCAGCGGGAGCTGCATTTGCAAGTTGCAGCAAGAGGTTCTGCAGCAGCAGGAGCTGTAGTGACACCATCAGCTGCTTGTGAGCAGCAGCCGAAGGTGCCGGTGATTGTAGGTACAGCAGGAGCTGTGGCATTGCCAGCAGGAGCTGGTGGGGTGTCATAAAAAGACGTCAGAGGTACAGACTGTACAACCTATTAAAGGGCCAGTACCAGCCCAGAAAGACATAAGGAACTATGTGAACTCGGTCCTGAGACTGCTGTGAGGGAGTCCACAGAGTGTACCCAGAGAGGGGTGGTGTCCCTAAGCAGGGGTGTTGTCCCAAAACAGGGGGCGGTAACTCAAAGCAGTGATGGGTGCCCGAAAAAGGATGGAGTCCAAAAAGGGGGCGGTATCCCAAAAAGGAGTAGTTGACCAAAAAGGGGTGGAGTCACAAAAGGGAGTAGCTGCCCAAAAGAGGGTGGAGTCCCAGGGAATGGGGTGGAGCATCCCAAAGTTAAAGGGGTGGTGCAGACAGACGGTTGCCAGGGGCTAAGCTACTATGTGTGTCCAGTCTGCTATATAAACTACCCACTCAGCAAGAGGCTACGTGGGTGTGCCCTGCAGATGAACGAGGAGGAAATGTGCGGTCTGGTCGATTCTGGGAGCTCAGTGTCTCTAGTGAGGGTGGCACCCTAGGGATTTGTAATACCCAATTAGAAGGTCGGGATCACTTGCGTCAATGGGAGCACTAAGGACTATCCAGTGGCCAGGGTGATTCTTGAGACAATCTGGGACAGTACAAGACAGGATGTCGCTATAGTCCAGAATTTATCTTGTCCGGTAATCATAGGCCAGGACTCTAAGCTGTTCTCAGACATGTGGGAGAAGGGAATTCCTCTACAGCAGGAGGATGGAGGACTCACTCCTGATGGAGCTGCATACATGAAGGCAGTATCACATCCCAATATTGACGGGTCAGACGTCTGGGTGACCAGAGGGAAGGGTGAGTCTGCCCAACTTACAGACATGATGTCACCTAACGGGTACCACAGTGTGACTGATGATGATATGGTAGAAAAAGAGAATGGAGCTGACACCTGAACAGAGAGCAAAGTGAGTGTTTTCCATTCAGTGGGGTGTGACACAGACACCGGGGGTGACATGTTATTGCCGTTATCAACCACTAGGGCTGAGGACAATGTTGTGCAGACAGAAGCTCAGACCCACTGTAATGACAGTGCTCCACAAGGCGTACAGGATGACAGGTCAGATGGTGGTGACTTCCAGTCAGACGGTGACGAAAGTGGAAAGGAGAACAGTAAGACTGACTCAAGACTAAGTGGCAAGTCTTCGTCCCATCACCGGAGGGGTAAAGGCCGGAAAGGGGCTGAACAAACTGCACCCTCTGAGAAGCTAGAGAAAGAGAAGAAGCTCTCCCATCTAACCACTATCACCTGACAACTAGAGGGTCAAGTAGACACACTGACCACGGAAATGTGCAAGTGGAAAGAGCAAGCTGACAGTTTGTACCAGGTAGAAGAGCACACACGAAACTTGGAGAGAGGGCGCAAAGAGCTCTGTCAACAGCTGGTGATGGAATGTTTGAAGGTGGCGAGTATGGAAGATGCCAACTCCATGCAGTTAGAGCGACTGCGCCACCTAGAGTCCGAGCTCTTGGCAGTTAAGGCCCTGAGACAAATGGCTGTGCACAGAGGGGAGGAGCTGGGAAGGAAGTCTCTGAGCTCAGAGGTCATCTAACAACGTGGCAAGGTGTGAATAAGACCCTAAGGGAAGAGGTGGAAGTGCTCAGAGAAGCAGTGAGAGGTCTTCTGCAAGAGGAGAAGGTGGTGGTCAAAAACTTACAGCGGCCGTGCCCGAATGATAGCAAGGCAGAACTGCCAATGCCCATTTTGTAAAAGGGTCCTGAAGAGTGTAAATCTCAGGAAGATTGTGAGCCAAGAGCTGAACAAGACAGTCACCCAATCATGGCAAACGTCTTGAGGGAAGTGTCCGTGGTAAACCAGGAGCCATCTGTCCATGAGGAGAGAGTGACGCTTCGCTTTTCAAGTATGTGAAGGAGGTACCCAAAGACATGCGAGAAGCATGTACCAGTGAGGGTGCACATGTGGCCTTTAAAAAGGCAATAAAAGCCTACTGTCATGGTTTGAACAGGGTTCTTGCCCTGCAATCACAGGGTTAAGTGTATGTAGCCTCTTTCTGGATCTGGGAGGGGTATTTATACTCACTCTTTACCAGGGTTCTCTGTCAGCTATACTCTTATTCTGGCTGTGTGTCTGACCCCCCTGGTGTGCTTGTATATTGCATTGCTTGTCTGCTTCCCGTGTATGACCCGGTCTGTCCCCTCACTCTGTACTCCGTCTCTCGTTTTGGTACTATTATCTTTTCTGGTCCTGACCTCCTGGCTTGGCTATCGTTACTCCATTACAGTTTGTCCCTATTGTACCGTCTATTTCTCGTTCTGGTTTTCTGATCTATTGCTATGTCCTGACTATCCATTCTGTCTAGCCTGTCACGGTCACGTGTGTCTGGACGCAGCGAGTACCGCAAGGCGAACCCATATGACACACATGACCATGGATACACCGCCTCCAGTGGGGCGAATTTAAATAATAAACACGTGCAGCTGGATACACCGCCTCAAACTGGCGAATTTAGACATTACACGTATATACAAGTCTGGAAACCCCGGCTCCAGAAAGGCGAATTTAAACAATAAGGGAAACCTGGGAAACATTAACAATGGTGGCCCTGCGATAGGGAATAGGAAGGTGGAGACCTCCTGAGCTCCCCTGAGCCAGTGTCCCTGCACTCCTAACGTTCCCTATGCCGGTTCCACACCGGGCGCGCAACAGGAACCTAAAAACCCTATCTCGCCCTGACCTAAACCCTCACTAGGAAATTGGTCGGTGAGGAAACTAATCCCACCACTGCACTAAACTAAAACACACATGAGGAAAGATGACAATACAGGGGAAACACCACTTAGCTTTGCTCTGTTTCGTACGCTCCTAGCAACAGAGCCCACCACCTGTGTACATCTTCTCCTCCGCCCAGATCCATCACCATAACTGGATCCTCCACCATAGTGCAGCCTTGGAGCAGAGTCCACCACCAGTTTCAGCTGTCCAGTAACAGAGTCCCAAAGATGAGTTCAGCTCCTGCCCAAAAAGTCCAGCATGCTTGAGTCCAGCTCTCAGAAACCAAGTCCCGCATGCTGAGTGCAACTCTCTCCATAGTCGTCACTCCACCAAGCCATGCAAGCACTTCCTGCAAACACCATAAACTGTGACTCCACCACGCCATGCCAGCCCTTCTTGCAGACCACCTAGCTGCCACTCGTCCCCTCTGGCTGGGCTGCGCAGGACTCATGTTCAACTTCTTCTTTCACCCAGGCTTTCTTGTGAATGACTAACACACAATATCACCAACAGTGAATGATACACCTGACACTCATTTATAGAGCATTCACACCTGTTACCTAATCATGTGCACTTAACCAAAGAACTAAAGTGCGATACCACTCACCACCACCATCAACTTAGAATGAATGACACCACGTGTAATAATTCTAATGGCCACTGGGGGCAATCAACCCACTTTGGCACCAAGCCAAAGAAAAAAAGTTCACTTATCCATTTAATCTGTCAGATCCATGCTGGATCATGACATAACCATTTGGTACTGTCGTGCGATATCGTGCTTTGATCTGGTTTCTGTCTCTGTCTATGCCCCTTGGTAACCTTGTCCAGTAGTTACCTTTCTAGGAGATTCCCTGTAGCTCTTAGCTCTGTGGAGCTTAGGCCATGCCCCCAGCAGTCACGTGCTTCAGGTCCTGTGAGCCTGGAGCATACTTCGTCACCACTGCTGCCCCGCTCCGCAGGTATCTTTGTGCACAGTTTTTGTACTCAGGACACGCGCACTGGCACAGTGAGCAAGTGCAGTGCGGTGTTCCTGACACCTATAGTGTGAACTGGGCCCCAGAGATGAACCAGTTGGTGATACTGGCAGATAGGGAAGTCACAGAGAAGCGGGTGACTGTCCTGAAGGAGATGCACCTACAATGTCTCCGCACGAAACAGATGGTCGTGTTGGGTAGCCTCTCGACGCCTGGAGCTTGTGAGGAAAGTCGGCTGGGATATGTAGAAGACATAATTCCGGTACCCAGAAGTCTGGTGGGGAAAGTCGTTGGAAGATTTGGAAAGATGATGCAGGAGATGGTGAAACGATCCAGTGTGAAGAGAGTGAGGATCCCACCTGCTGGTGAAATCCAAGTAGCTGCTGAAGATGACATGGTTCCAGTCATTGTTGTTGGCTTGGTGGAAAGCATTGGGAACCTCCGCATGCTCCTGGAATATCGGGTAGTGCACCTGAAGGAGATAGAGCAGCTACGACAGGACCGACTGCAGATGAATAAACAGATGCAGAACATCAGGGTGCATCCACCTCCAACCCAAGATATAAGGAACCAAAGGGATCCTCCAAATGATTTAGTGGCAGGTAGCCGAAGACAAGGATGTTGAGAATCTGCAAGTAGCAGTTCTAATCTTAGTAGCATAGACAGGAGACCCGGTGGTGGACGTAGCGACAAAGGGTCAGACTCAGACCAGCCAGTTAGCTCGACTGGACGTGGGACTCATGACCATACGAACCGGGAGAGCCAACCATTGAGAGAAAGGTTGTGTGGCGGAGTATATGGCAGAAATGTGGAGACTAACATGGGTCTGGTAACACAGTTGGACTGTGACTTAAAGGCCAAACCTCAAGGCTGACATAAGGACCGCTGGGGGCGGGGGAGGCATAACAGACGTACTCTGAAATGTGAAAGGATAAAATCCGACAATGTCTCGGGAGCTGATGCTCAAAGACGACTAAGAGGGCCCTCTCGACTTGTAGGGCAAGGTGACATGGGTGCCTGGTCTCGAGGCCCCCGGTTTGTGACAAGTGTTCAACCCCACAAGTTTGAACAGGGGGGTATGTGATTCAGTGACCCCTATGACAGGTAGGGGGCGTTGTATGGGCTTCCCAGGACATGCATGCAGGCATTTCCTTTATTCTAATAGGGAAAATGGTGACCGGCAGGGTTGTAAATTGCTGAGATGTATCACAAGGGTGGGAGCCTTGTGATGGAAGCTGAAATATGTATGGATCAGCAGAGGTACTGCTGAGGGTTTGCTGCAGTGTATTGGGAAAAGCTTCCAGGTGACTTGGTGAGATGGGTGGAACCAGTCACCTACAAACCCACCTAGGGGCGTGGGTCTGAACGCCCAGGATAAAGCCTGTGTGTGTATGGCTGTGTGTGAAATAGGACCATGTGATCCATACCTCACCTATGGGTGTGGTTATGGACAATATAAGGTGCCTGAGGTCTGGTCACATGGGGGGAGAGAGTGCATGGACCTGGTTGGTTCATGTTGAAGGTCCTTGAAGGTCTAGGTGTTGGAAGGTGTGCTGTCCTCCTGAATAGCACCAGCTGTGACCTTGGACCTGGTGAGACCGGTGTGTTGGGAGACCCTGGGAGTAGGGTTGGATCCCTGAACAGACAGCACCCGGACAGGCCACATGGGTGAGCAGAGTCTGTGACGGACAGGTGTTTGGGGAAGCCACTGCCCGGCTGTGGTTCTGGAACCGTGAGATGGCCTAGTGAATAAGGCACTGTCCGGAACGGTGAGCCCAGTGCGGCCGCTTCCACGAGAGAAAGGACTAACCGAGAGTTGGCATCTGGAGCAGGAGCTCCTCAGAGGTAACCCCCTGACAGGGGGAAATAACTGTGTTGAGGCTATAGAGCCTGTTTTCTGGACATGGCACAGCCTGTGTCGCCACAGGACTGAGAGAGCAAAGCTCTCCTGCGGACATTAAGAATTAATCTGTCTAATACAAGACTGCTTGCTTATGTTGCCTTATATGATTTATGCCGTTTAATAAACCACATAGACTGTTTAAACAGAAAGTGTTCCTGTGAGCAGTGAATCCGCTGCCAAGTGAGTGTCCCCAATACACTCAGTGAGCACTACCTTACAGTTGCTATGATCAACAGTTTTCCCACTTGACAACACCTCAGCAGACACTGACATGGTGGGAGAAATATAGCATCCCTGGGAACATAAGCTCCCAGCCACTGTCTGCCCCCCTGAAAGGAGCAGAGAGCACTTGACAGAAATGAATCCCCCCTCCCGTGCCCATATACCCATCACACCTTCTCCATCCCATAGGCACATCTTCCCTCTTAAAGGGATCATTGGTATGGAAGTCAGAGCAAATCCATCCAGCGCTTTGGTTTTGACCCCAGGCCTCTCTTAAAGGGATCCCCGGTATGGAAGTTAGGACAGTTCCACTCAGCTCTGTGGTTCAGACCCCAGGGTCTCTTAAAGGGATCATTGGTATGGAATTTAGGGCAAATCCACTCTGCGCTTTGGTACTGACCCCAGGCCCTTCTTAAAGGGATCTTCGGTATGGAAGTCAGGGCAAATCCATCCAGCGCTTTAATTCTGACCCCAGGCTCTCTTAAAAGGATCTCCTGTATGGAAGTTAGGGCAAATACCTCAGCACTCTGATTCTGACCACAGGGTTCTATTAAAGGGATCATTGGTATGCAAGTCTGGGCAAATCCACTCAGCGCTCTGGTTCTGATCCCAGGCTCTCTTAAAGGGATCCCCGGTATGGAAGTTAGGGCAAATCCACTCAGCGCTCTGGTTCTGACCCAAGTCCCCTCTTAAAGGGATCCTCGGCACGGAAGTGAGGGAAAATCCACTCTATGCTTTGGTATTGACCCCAGGCCTCTCTGAAAGGGATCTCCGGTATGAAAGTTAGGGTAAATCCCTCAGCGCTCTGATTCTCACCCCAGGCTTCTATTAAAGGGATCATCGGTATGGAAGTCAGGGCAAATCCACTCAGTGCTCTGGTTCTGATGCCAGGCCACTCTTAAAGGGATCCCCAGTAAGGAAGTTAGGACCTTTCACTCAGCGCTCTGGTTCTGACTCCAGGCTGACCGGATGATGTGGGATATTAGTGGTAGTTGTCCAGTGGCTCTGGCTGATGGGATGATGTGGGATATTATGGGTAAAAGTCCGGTAGCTCTGGCTGACGGGATGATATGGGATATTAGTGGTAGTTGTCCCGTGGCTCTGACTGATGGGATGATGTGGGATATTGTAGTGAATGTGGCTATGCGGAATGGGTGGGGCTCTACACTCAGCTTTATATATATAGAGATATAATCATTATAATTTGTTATAACTAAACGTAGTTAGTTACTATGCCCGGGCAGCGCCGGGCTCTTCAGCTAGTGAGCTAGTAAATGTCAGTGTCATGTGAATTGTAATGAGTGGATCCCTCAGGGTTTTATCTGAATTATATCACTCGGAGATTTAAACAGAAACCCCAACATTTAAGTTATAAGTATAGAGCGCCTGATCCCAAATTTTATGTAAAATATTCCCAATAAAAGCTTTAAGTCAATCTACAAAAAATTCAAGTCCCCACTCAGGTTCGTCATCTATTAATGGAAATATATGGGGTTTCAACTTTACTGATAGTAGAAATGTGAACTGACCTCCGCTCCTCAATAGAAAATCAGCAAATTCTGTGCTCCCAAATGCAAATGCCTCCCTCCCTTCTGAGCCCCACTGAGCTTAATCCACATTTAGCATCTGCATATTTGGCATTTCTGTAGCAATGAGAGCACGACTAAGTTACGGGTGCAAGAGCTGAGCAAAATGTATGGCCACTACAATGCATAAATCACTCCAACGTTCTGGTCACAATAATGGCAGTTTGCAATTTTCACACAGCAACATCCATTGCTGTTTATTTCTGGAAAACTCCCATGGAGTTAAACTTATTAAGACACCAGCAGATATATTCCCAAAGGGGTATAATTTCCAAAATGGGGTCACTTGAGGGGGGATTCTTCTCTTCTAGCACTTCATGGCTCTCTATATGCTGTCCACAAGCTATTATGAAAAATGTTGTGCTCCAAATGCCTCCTGTATAAGAGTACTGCTTAGAAATACAGGAGAAATCAGGAGGGACGGTGAGATATTGGCCAATAGCGCTCTGTCCATTCAGAGTCTCGCCATAAGTCTAAGCAGTACTGTATGGGGTATTTCTACATTGAGCAGAAAATCTGGGACACATTTTGGTTTCATTTTTAACCCATTTCCCAGTGAAAAAATGTAAAATCTGGGACAAAAACAAAATTTTGTTGGTAAAAATATTATTTTTTTTCCTGATTGCTCAATGGTATAAAATTACGTGACCCATCTGTGGTGTCAATATGATCACTGCTCCCCTAAATGAATTCATTGAGCGGTGTAGTTTGTAAAATGGGGTCTCTAATGGGGGATTCTGCTATGCCCATGTGACATTACACCCTCTAACCAGTCCAGCAAAATGTGAACTCGAATATGGCGCGTCTTCCCTTCTGAGATTTGCACTGTGCCTCAACAGTATTTTTTGACCATATATGGGTTATCGGCATACTCAGGAGAATTTTAACAAATTTTGGGGTCCATTTTCTCCTGCTGTTCTTGGGGAAATAAATAATTGGGGCTAAAATAACATTTTTGTGGGAAAAATGTGTTTTTTTTTATTTTCACTGATCTACATTACAATCTTCTGTGAAGCAACTAGGGGTTCATAGGGCTCACCACACATCTAGATACATTTCCTGAGGGGTCCAATTTTGAAAAGAGTGTCACTTGTGGGGGGATTTCCATAACTTAGATAGATCAGGTTCTCTCCAAACGTGACATGGCGATTGCTATTATTCCAGAAATGTTTGCATTCAAAAATACAAATGGCGCTCCATCCCTTCCAAACCAGGCTGTGAGCACAATCAGTAGTTTTAGTCCACATATTGGGTATCGGCATACTCAGGAAAAATTGCACAGCAAATTGTATAATGCAATTTTTATTCTTACCTTTCTGAAAATGCAAAATTTGGGGAGAAATTTTTTGTAAAAAATTTGATTTTTCTATTTTTACGACTCAACGTTATAAACTTCTGTGAAGCACCGTGATCTTCAAGGTTCTCACTACACATCGAGATAAGTAGAGGGGTCTAGATTCTAAAATGGTGTCACTTGTGGGGGTTCATGTGAAGCAACTGAAGGGTTAATAATCTTCTTGAATATGGTTTTGAAAACCTTGAGGGGTACAGTTTTTAGAATCATGTCACTTTTGGTCATTTTATATCATGTAGGCTGCTCAAAGTCACTTCAAATGTGAGGAGATCCCTAAACAAAATGTTTTTGCAAATTTTGTTGTAAAAATGAGAAATCGTTGGTCAACTTTTAACTTCCTAACAAAAAAAAATTATGTTTCAAAAATTGTCGTAATGTAAAGTAGACATGAAAAATGTTATTTATTAACTATTTTGTGCGATATGATTCTGATTTAAGGGCATAAAAATACAAATTTAGAAAATTGTTACATTTTCCAATTTTTCTTCAAATTTCCATTATTTTTCTCAAATAAACGCAAGTCATATCAAATAAATTTTTCCACTATCATAAAGTACAATATGTCATGAGAAAACATTCCCAGAATCAATAGGATCCATTGAAGCGTTCTAGAGTTATGACCTCATAAAGTGACAGTAGTCCGAATTGTAAAAATCGGTCTGATCAGGAAGGTGAAAACAGGCTTTGGTATGAAGGGTTTAATAAAAACAAAATTAAGACTTTAAAGTGTCCTAGTCAAAGTATTCATTTTAATCCAATTGAGATGCTTTGGCATGACCTTAAAATGGTGGTTCATGCTCGGAAACCCTCCAATGTGGCTGAATTACAACAATTCTGCAAAGTTGATAGGGCCAAAATACCTCCAGAGTGCTGTAAAAGAAGATTAATTGCTAGTTATCGCAAATGCTTAATTACAGTCATGGCTACTGCTTCATTTTTTCTAATGGCAATTTGCATATACTCCAGAATGTTATAAAAAGTGATCAGCTTAACAAGCAATTACTTGCAAAGTCAATATTTGCCTAGAAAATGAACTTTATCCAACAAAACACATTTCAACATCATTGCAGCCCTGCCTTAAAAGGACCAGCTAACATCGTTTCAGTGATTGCTCCATTAACACAGGTGTGGGTGTTGATGAGGACAGGGCTGGTGATCAATCTGTCATGATTAAGAATGACACCACTGGACACTTTAAAAGGAGGCTGGTGCTTGGCATCATTGTTTCTCTTCTGTTAACCATGGTTATCT